>NC_142529.1:26534894-26609894 GCF_964205215.1 Stylophora pistillata
GATAAAAATAGACGTAAAGTAGGGTAAATTGAATAAACAAAATAAAATAACTAGAAGAAAGAACAGTTGAATTAATGAATGACAGGGTCGTATAAAATTTATGTATTATTATATTTAATATTTTAAATGGTTATTTTTATTATTAAGTATTAACCACACCCACGACTTTTACCCACACCCACACCCACACCCACGACCCACGACTTGTACCCACGACCCACGACCCACGACCATTAGTCAAACTCTTTGATTTGAAGGAAAATGTCATTCAAGAAAATTTGATCTCTATTTTTAGTCGGAGTATTGCTTCACGAGCAGTTCTTTTAACAACATTAATTGCAATCTTTGCACTTTCGAATGACCCACCATGTGCTAAGCGATATAGTCCAATGCATGGGCAAGACATTTTCTGGTGGGATGCAGTTCCTCAACCGCGTGTCTTCCCTTTGTAGCTATGACGAAAAGTGCATGGCCAACAGGGTGTCAAATATGTCGCGAGAAATTCTCATCTGGCGATAAAAGAATTATTCGGGGATATTACGCCTATGAAAATGAATTTCAAACCAAGAATTGCAAGGCCTAGGTGGGTTTCGATAATGAGGATGAGGCCTTCGCTGCCTTCTACGGACAAATCTGTTGTGGACTCTAAAACCAGTTGCAGTCGAACAAGGTGAAGCCGGCTTATACTATTTTGCGAAACGAAACGAAACGAAATTGTACTATTTTGCGAAACGAAACGAAATGAAACGAAACGAAATTTTGCGAAATGGCCTTTTTTCGCCTTTATTTAGCAAATATGTCCTCTTCGTCCGAAACAAAATGTGTCCACTAGTAAAATGATCAATATTTGTAAGAGCCTAATCACCTCTCATTTTATTAACCATAATAGTACTCGTTTCTCAACGTAGTAATTTTGACAGAATTACTATTTTTCGAAATGGCGTTTTTCGCCTTTATTTAGCAAATATGTCCTCTTCGTCTGAAACAAAATGTTTCCACTAATAAAATGATCAATATTTATAAGAGCCTGGTCACCTCTCATTTTATTGACCATAGTAGAATTCGTTTCGCAAAGTAGTAATTTTGACAGAATTACAATTTTGCGAAATGGCGTTTTTTCGCCTTTATTTAGCAAATATGTCCTCTTCGTCCGAAACAAAATGTTTCCACCAATAAAATGATCAATATTTCTAAGAGCCTGGTGACCTCTCATTTTATTGACCATAGTAGAATTCGTTTCGCAAAGTAGTAATTTTGATAGAATTACTATTTTTGCGAAATGGCGTTTTTTTGCCTTTATTTAGCCAATATGTCCTCTTCGTCCGAAACAAAATGTTTCCACCAATAAAATTATCAATATTTCTAAGAGCCTGGTCACCTCTCATTTTATTGACCATAGTAAAATTCGTTTCGCAAAGTAGTGATTTTGACAGAATTACTATTTTGCGAAATGGCGTTTTTTCGCCTTTATTTTGCAAATATGTCCTCTTCGTCCGAAACAAAATATGTCCACTAATAAAATGATCAGTCTTTCTAAGAGCCTGGTCACCTCTCAATTTATTGACCATAATAGAACTCGTTTCGCAACGTAGTAATTTTTACAGAATTACTATTTTGCGAAATGGCGTTTTTTCACCTTTATTTAGCAAATATGTCCTCTTTTCCCGAAACAAAATGAGAGACAACTACTTGTTTTTGTTCTCGATTGCTCTTTATTGGCTCGGAGTTTACTCTTTATTGTTGTTATAATTCTGTTTTCTATTCTGCTCTGTATTCCTTGTAGTTTGTTCTGTTCTATTTATGGTTGCCGCAACTCGATTTTATAGCTGACCAACAAGCCACATGCGTGACTGGCAATTCCAGCCGAACTCAATTAACGCTCGATGTTTGGTCAAACTGCTAGGAAGATACGTTATAAGGTGACCAGAGGTGACCAGAAACATTTTGTTTCGGACGAAGAGGACATATTTGCTAAATAAAGGTGAAAAAACGCCATTTCGCAAAATAGTGATTCTGTAAAAATTACTACTTTGCGAAACGAGTTCTATTATAGTCAATAAATTGAGAGGTGACCAGGCTCTTAGAAAGACTGATCATTTTATCAGTGGACACATTTTGTTTCGGACGAAGAGGACATATTTGCAAAATAAAGGCGAAAAAACGCCATTTCGCAAAATAGTAGTTCTGTCAAAATTACTACTTTGCGAAACGAGTACTACCTATCATGGTTAATAAAATGAGAGGTGATTAGGCTCTCAGAAATATTGATAATTTTATTAGTGGACACATTTTGTTTCGGACGAAGAGGACATATTTGCTAAATAAAGACGAAAAAAGGCCATTTCGCAAAATTTCGTTTCATTTTGTTTCGTTTCGCAAAATAGTACAATTTCGTTTCGTTTCGTTTCGTTTCGTTTCGCAAAACAGTATAAGCCGGTGAAGCCTCCACTGGCATAGTATAAGTAGCAATTGCCTCTTTTAGAGTTGAACGAATACAAGAAAAAAACTAGAATACGAGCAATAATTTTCGCTATTGCATAGATAGCGCTCTCTACTGTGAGGATCGTGCATCATACGTATCTAATACCGCAGTTCAAAATATATGAACTTCATATATTCATTGTAAATAATAATTATGCCGAGGCAACAAATTCGATCGAAGAGATTAAAGATCACCATGAGCCCATGACTACTGAAATCAAATGTTGTTTATTTCCGTGTGATTGACACTTGTGGTTAACATAAATCACTGATTGCTGTCTCAGCTCGCCCACACTTGACAAATTACAAATTTGGCTGAGACAAATTTGTCGAGATTTTTGGAAGGGCCAAAAGAGCAAATTTTGTCAATCCAGTACGTCCGGAACCTTAGAATACATTGCTTTGGTTTCTCTGTGTACTTTTCGAAAATGTCTTCATCGCAGAAATTGGAGGAAGTCGAGGAGGATGATAGGTCCGGCGACGAAGCGTTCGAGGAGGCAAGCAAACGCATGAAAGAAGCATTCGACATTTTGAACCGTCAGTCAAAAAAGACTCGTAGAGAAATGGAAGCTTTTGACAATGCCGCCAAGAAGCTTAAACGTGTTCATTTCCAGAAGACGCTGAGGCTTAATGTCGGAGGGTATTTTTTCCCACCAGTCTGGAAACCATGATTAAAGATCTAGGTTTGTTCATTTCATTTCTAGCTGAAATCATGTTCCTAATTTTAGCCTGGTCGAATTTTGACTGAGTGTTGTTTTTCATCAATAAACTGATTAATCCAGGTTCCATGTTACACGCTATGTTTTCTGGAAGATTTGACACAAAACCTGGCGAGGATGGATATTACTTCATTGACCGAGATGGAACCCACTTCCGTTACATCCTGAATTATCTTCGCACCGGAAAACTTGTTATACCTGACGACCAAGTTATTTGCAAAGAATTGCTATACGAGACCGAATTTTTTCAAATTCAGGGGATAATTACTGAGCTGAAAGCGAAGCCATTCACGAACTCAGTAATCCTTTCGTCATATCAACGAAAAACCTTGATCGAGTGGTTGAAAGATACTTTGACCAGCGCGAGTCATGACGATGTGTTGTTGTACCGAGCTTCTCGAGACGGCTGGAATGCTTCCAACTTTCACTCCTGTTGTGATAACGAAGGACCGACAGTTGCAGAGATAAAGAGTGGAAATTATATATTTGGAGGTTACACCGAGGAACAGTGGGAGTCACCTGGTAAGAAGATTTGTGGGGGACATAGAGATAAAATCAGTACTAGCTGTTGGGCGCGGCGGAAGTGGCCCCGTGCACGTTGACGAAATAGCAAGACCTATTGTTAATAACCCTAGGCATTTTTATACAGCTTGGAAAAGCATATATTAAGCAATTTTTCTCTGGTTTTAGGGTATGCCGTGCAACGAAGGGGAAATTTCTTTGAACTTTAAAATTCTATATCGAAATAGTCAAAATAGTTTTTCTAGGGGTCCCTCCGTGTAGTCGCTTTAAAAAATTCGAACCCAGACCTCTCTCGTATTTACTATGTCGGGGAAGATCTGGGTACACATTTCAGCTGGAAATAACATAAAATGGTAACATAACGGTGATAAGACTTGTTTAATTCGGTTGTTCTTTTCTTTTATAGGTACTGGAATATACAAAAGCGCGCCGGCATCGTTTCTATTCAGCCTTGTCAACCCATACGGTCTACCCCCTACAAAGATACCTCTGCTGGATGGAAGAGAAGGAAATGCTATCTATTGCCAAAACCTCGTGGGACCAGTCTTTGGAGGGGGTAATGCTCATGATCTTTACATCTCCAATACACCACATTATTATTCAAACTCTGCGAACCTGAAACATGCTTACCGGTGCCCTGAGGATCAAAATGCTAGCTCCTTTTTCGTAGGGTCACAGAACTTTGCAGTCAACAAAATGGAAGTTTTTGGGTTCGAAAAGTAACATACTTGTATACCTACACAATTGTTTAATATCACTAGTTGAATTTGCATTCATCAAGCCTATTCATGCTGCTAACAGTTTGAAGTAACCCAAGTAGGTACCAAGGACTTTCCTTCTAAGGAATTTAAAAGTAAGAAAACTCGATCCCTGGAATTGGAAAGCTATTGGTCTTGGAAAGAAAACATTTTGAAGCATTAATTTATTTTTACTAAATTTATTTTAAGTGTTGACCTAAACATAATTGAACAGATGAAGATAAAACCTCACATCTTATTGATATCAAAGAATTAAGCCTATACATCATTAAAATATAACTCTTGCAAGTTCAACTGGTCTCCCTGCTTATCTAACAAAATTATAAATCCTTTTCTTTCCAATGAAACCTTTATTGTATAGGTTAGTTTGAAAAATAGCATTAGCTGCAGAACTCGATCGAAAAATGTCTAATTCCTGTGACGGATGCTAGTGCATATTATCAAATACCATCGTAAGAATTTGACTTCGTGGATCGATGTCTCACTTCTGTGGTAGAGTAATTATGACCGTGTGTTGAAAGGTTGGTCAACTATTGCAATAAAGTTAGTGGTTTCTGCTTGTTACAACACGATTGTCCGTTTAATGCACCGCTCGTTTCAATTCCAAGCAGAGGAAAATGCTTTTCTGATTATCTGCTTCACTGCTTGTCTCACCTCACTAATCTTCCAGCAGTAAAGGAACGGGTTTAACGAGGAGTTAAAGTAAACTAAACCATAAGCTATTTCAAAACTTAAGGAAGATTGAGATGAATATGTTTCGCGGAAAACCATCGTAATTTGCATTACAATGTACGGTAGGTAACACACGACTAATGCAATCTGCACCCACAGTCCACTAAGCACTGCCTTTTTGTATCGCGCCATGTTCAGTGCATTTGTTTGGCTAGGCTGTTGTTGGACATGATCTTGTACTTGTGCACGATGACTGCGAAGAGTGCGGAAAATTTTTGTGTACGAGGTGACTGAAACAAACAGGCAGGGCGACGCCACGATACAGCTGCAGTAAAAGGAGATCTGGGAATCTAGAAGGTAGGAAAAAGCAGCAACACTGGATACAACCCAAAATGCAGCTACAACGAAATGTGTGCGCTTCAAAGTTACAATTTGCTTGTATCTGAGCCCCATCTGTAGAGCAAGAAGTCTATCCACGCTTATGGCCGTAATCGTTAATAAAGAGGCTCCACATAATACTGTGCCTGTGATGAAGGCAGCGTCAACCACGAATCGACAAAGATTCCAGCCTCCGTAAACTAAGGAAATATAATACATAGCATACAATGGCTGGCCTGCAAGACCGACTAACAGATCGGTTGTGGCCAGACAACGATACAAGAGTTTGGACGGCGGATGGAGGGAAGATTCTTTGTGAAGGGCAGCAAGGATAAGAGAATTCCCAAGAAATGCTGTGATGGAGAGGAGAATGTTGATTGCGGAGGGATAAATAGATTGTTCTTGTAATCCACCTACTAAAGATGGGGAGCATCGCTGTTCTTCAAATGTTTTCGTTTGTGTTCCACGTTCTGTTAAATTTGTTGAAACCGTCATTCTGCAGTCATTTCCTAGAGCAGTTATAACTGCTTTTTTTTTTTAAAAAAAAAAACAAAATTTGCGTGAAGTTTAGATTTGAGTTACTATCAATCTCGGTGAGTTGAAGTTGGCGATGCCAATCGGTCCAGAAACTGAAACTGAATTCGTGGCAATCTCCGACTATGTAAAACTGAATGGTTACGATTGTTTTTGAAGAATATTAGACGTCAGCCTTTCAATTAAGAGCGTGTTTCCGCATTTAATTATCTTTTCGCATCCAACTTGAACAAGAAACGAAGCAGTGACAGGAGATGCAATAAAGCCCTTTCCACTTTTCTTTTTTTATTGTTTAAATGCTCTCTTCCTTTACGTTAGAAAATTTACGGTACATTTGACAAATTTTTTCCTCTTATGTTACACAAACGGAAACAATTCTTTGGTAACGAGCAATTCTGTGATATTCTATTTATGCTGTATGTCCTTGAATGTCTTAGAATAAAGGCTGAAGTCTATTACTAAACCGTGTGCGACACAACTTCAAGTTTGCCTAATCAGTAAAATTCAATCAGACATGAATTGACATTAAGAGTAAAGCAAAAGGACACTTGAGATATAATTACTTTTTTACAATATAAGATGAGAGTCCATTTTTTTGGGCAGAAAAAAAGTCAATGACAGCTAAAAGTGAATTATTAAGTCTAACATTTAATTTCAGAAAAATGATCAATATTAAAAGTACTTTTCTCCTTGAATAGCCTGTACATATCAATGATATTCTATTCCCTTTCATCAAATTCATTGACATGTATAAAAAACATCTTCGTACATTCATAAGCTTTGAGGACATTATCAAAGATGTAATTAATTTTTAAATTAGCATCTCTCCTTCACTGCCCTTTTGAAATTTTTGTCCCTTCTTGCATTTTCCAGGAAGGGTGAACGAAGTAAAATGAGACCAATGTTCCGTTATGAATTGGTTTATTCTTGGTACATAGTAAATGCCGTCGGATGAAATAGAAAAATATATAGTGTGATTTAAGTATCGTTAATGCCTCACGGTTTCCTTATTCTTTAGTTGTTCACGCAGAATAACAAATACCAAAAAACGCTCAAGCGATGATGCTATCAAGCTTTATATTTATTACCATCCAGGGACGTAGCCGACAAGCGACTTTTACTTGGAGCGGGCGTAACTCTAAAACTTGAGTTTGTTTTTGGAATAAAATATACGATTTTATTAAAAACTGGATCATTGGATAATGCAATTCAAGACTTTTCATTGACTTAGCCATTAAAGTATATGAGCCAATATACCATAAATCGGCCTCCCGGTTAGCTCAATGGATAGGGCGCTGGACTGTTGTGCGGGAAGTCGAGAGTTCGAGCCCCGGCCGGACCAATACTCAAGGTCTTAAAACAATTGAGAAGAATATGCTACCTTTCTCTAACATCAAAGAAATGGTTAGATATTCTAGTCTTCTCGGATAGGGACGAATAAATGGAGGTCCCGTCTCCTGCAGGGTTAGGGGTATGAGACGTTAATTTCCCACGCACGAGATTACTGTGTGGTGGATGTCCTCCCCTGGGGTGGGTTTACTGGGCCCTCGGTAATTGGCGCAAGCTGTCGAGGTGTCCCTGCCTGTCGGCGAGGTTAAATAAATAAAAGATATGGTAAGCGTACGCATAAGCTTAAAATTGAAAGGGAGCTAAAAATTTAATAAAATTTAATAATTTAATGTAGCGTTTTTAATAAAACAATTATTCCACTCGCCTTTGTTGGATATGAGATGATTATAGCCAACTCGGCGCTACGCGCCTCATTACCATCTCATATCCAACGCGCGCTCGTGGAATAATTGTTAAATAGCTCGAGGAGAATCTAAATCCATGGACAACACAGCATTTGTCTGATTGTCTGCTTCACAGCTCGTCTAACCTCATCGATCTTCCAACAATAAAGAAACGGGTTCAAGGTGGAATTAAAAGAAGCAAGAGTAATTGCTATTTCTCTAGTAACAATCAAATGCGGTGGATATGTTTTGCTATGAGATATTACTATTAACACTATACTTAATGGTACATAGCAAAATACTAATGCCAACTGCACCCATAGTGCACTGTTCACTGCCTTTTTGTATCGTGCCATGTTCAGTGCATTTGGTCTGCTCGGCTGTTGTTTAGGATCATCTCGTACTTGAGCCTGATGACGACTGAGTGTACGGAAAATCTTTGCATGTAAAGCCATTGAGATTGCCAGGCAAGATGGTATCATGACGCGACCAAACCAAGGCGCTATAGGAGAAACAAACACAAAATATAGAGTGTCGACACTGGGCACGACCCAAAATAGAGCTAATGCGACGTATGTACGCTTTAAAGTCACAATTTGTTTGTATCTCAGCCCCAGCAACAGGGCAAGGAGCCTGTCCACGCTTATGGCCATCGTCGTCATTAAAGACACTAAATATAATGCATGCGATGTTACAATGCTTGCATCAAGTATTAATCGACAAAGATTCCAGTGTTCATGAACCACGGACATCCAGAAAGTAGCAGCAAGAGGCTGTGCAAGAAGGCCGGCTAAAAAGTCAGTTATAGCCAGACAACGATACAACAGTTTGGACGGCGGATGGAGGGAAGATTCCTTGTGAAGGGCAACAAGGATAAAGGAGTTCCCAAGAAATGCTGTGACAGAGAGGAGAATGTTGACAGCTGAGAAAAATCTTGCTTGTTGTTTAAATCCACTTCCCAAATAGGGGAAGCAAAGCAGTTCTTGAAATGTTTTCGCCTGTGTTTCACATCCTGTTAAATTTTTTGTCCCCATCATACTTCGTTTCAGTCGTTTCGTTCTTCTCGCGGGTCTTCTCTTATTCTAGCGTGAGATATCTCGTCTTGACAGCTTCCGAAAAGTTAAGATCACTTAAACCCTGCTTTCTTGGAAATACTCGTATAAAGATCTCCTCATTGGTGTGTATCCATTTAAATGGGTAAACAAAGAGTCTGCTGTCAAAAGTAAATTGATTTCCCTTCAACTTTTGATTTACCCACACATGAATTAGCGTTAAGACGGAAGCATAAAGACATATGTGCAATTATAATCTAACTGCGCGACAAATGATTGCTTTTTTTTTTCTTTTTTCACTTTTTACTATTATATTGCAAAATAAATCTAAATTTACAAATCTAAATCTAAATTTATCATACATATTACATATTACTGTTATCATTATTATTATCATTAACTAATGAAAGTTAAAATTTCTAAAAGCTATATGTTGATTTTCAAACATTTTTAATATAATTTTTCGTTGATAAGGATGAAATATCATATAGCTGGCTTTTTATGGTATTTAGGATTAGCTTATTTGCTGGCAACCAGTCGCAGACATTGTTTCAATCTTCATTGACAAGCGATTCTAATAATGGTAATGATTTATCTTTAATTTAAACAAAACATTGGTATCATCTGCAAAAAGGAAAAACTCAAATTTAATTGAAGAAGCCGAGATATCATTAATATATATATATTGAAAGTTTAAAAAATTGCGAGGATGGACAACTTCTGACCTAAAAAATATAAAAAATATTAATAAAAAACGTTTCGGTCAGAGACCTTCTTCAGTTATGTACAACTTTTGAAATAAAAAAAGAGCATTAAATAGGATCGAAGTGCCAATACTTGGCTGTGTAGCCGCGCGATGCGGTTCCAGTCGAGCCCCACAAATTGACCCTTGCTCACCATAGAGTCTCCAGTAGCTCAGTGGTTAGAGCATCCGACTAGATCACGGAAGGTCGTGGGTTCAAGTCCCATCTGGGGCTCGCATTTGTTCTATTACACTAAAAATTGTTTCATCTGAAGTGCTAATGATTACGTAATTACAGATAACGACTAATGAACTGGTGCTAATAAAAAGATAACAAAAATCTAATTACAAAGAAAGCAATGGACAAAATACAAGAAATAAATCCTTAAAACTAAGAGATAAGGATACTAAATATGTTAATATGAGTGGCGTAACCAATTGCAAAGAAGCAATGCGGCGAGCATTAAAAAAGGAGAGGCTCACTTTTTACTACAACTGTAAACCGTAACAAAATCTCAAAACAAGGCCTTTGGAGCCCGAAAGGGCAAATTAGCAACAAAATCCCTGGAGGGGCCCTTAAATGATACTGATCATAATAAGATCCCTTGACAGGGCCTCTGAGTCCAATCCACAACTAAAGGGCCGACAAAATCCAAGAAAAGGGCCTTTAAACGATCAATTAGTAGCGCCTAATATAAGATGGAAAACTAATTATAGCAAATTCTATTTTTCGAATGAAATTCCTTTCTTTTATTCAAACTATGGGGTGCCAAGGAGAACAACTGAGCACTCCAATAAGCCTCTTTTGTGACTAAAAGCCTATCGATCTCTGCAGAGCCACCTGTACCTGATCAATGCATGGGAACGAAAAATCGTCCAGGGTGTGTGGGGTTTTGTTAAAGTGTATCGCTACTTCACAAGTTGTTTTGTTTGTGAGCATAGTAGATTTGTGATTTCGAAATCTCACTTTAAAGTCGGTGGTAGTAGATCCCACGAATTGCAGGCGACATTTCTTACAGGAAGCCAAGTAAATGACATTTTTAACAGGAATTTCTAGAGTGAATGGTGTAATTATAATCGACAACCATAACAAACGCATCCTAACAGCATCTATACAGTCTGATGACACCGCCGCCACCGCCACTACCATTGATAACAACAAGACATGCAACTGCCGACAAAAGAACACATGCCCGCTCGACGGAAACTGCCTGCAACCATCAGTAATCTACCAAGCCTCCGTTACACGCAAAGACAACAACACGACAGAAACGTACATCGGACTCACAGAGAATGACTTCAAAACAAGATACAGAAACCACACCGCATCATTCCGCCACGCTAAACACAGAAACTCTACCGAACTCAGCAAGCACATCTGGACCCTCAAAGACAACAACATCGATCACTTTATTTCCTGGCGCATTCTCTCATCGCACTCACCGTATAACAGCTCAACTAAAAGATGTAACCTCTGCCTCAAAGAAAAATTCCTAATCATCTGCCGGCCCGAACTATCAACACTAAACAAACGTAATGAGCTCGTGTCTTCATGCCGCCACAGAAGCAAAGCCCTCCTACGCAACAACTAAACTGTCAATTTCGCGCTGCATAAATTAGACTAGTTAGATCATGCAAATTATATTGTATATAAGCAATGGTAAAGTTCATTCTCATTAAATCCCCTGATGAGTGGGCGACCACGAAACAGGCTTGTAGGGATGAACTTGTAGTTTACTTGTCTTTTTCCTCGCACAATATATACTTAGCTCTACTTCTATGTATTGAGCACTGTTCTACGAAAATCAAGTCACACTTTATATATATATATAAGTTATATATATTATATATGTTATATAAGTTATATATATATATTTATATATATATATATATGCAGTTAGATATAGCTCTTTGGCATACAAAGCTTTGCTTTCATGTCCAAATTGAGCACTCTAACTAGGATGAGTCATTGCTCTGCAATTGCGCATGCTCGCTAGTGTACTCTAGTTTGAGCACTCTGGCATGGCTTAGACGATACCACAAAGGTTGGATCGTTTGGGGTGAGCATATTGGTTCTCCTCCATCCTAGTATTAGCACTGCACTGATGAGACTTTTGCTTGTTGGTAAGTGTTCGCTCCTTTCCCTAGTGGTTGGGAGTTTGTCCTGGTTTGTTTTTGTGGTTTCTGAGGATTTTTGTTGGATAAGTGAGTACCTGCCGGGAGGGAAAACTTGCAACTTTCTTCCTCCTTGGCAGTGTTTTTTCTTTTATTCGGGTCGGTCACCCATCCCTTTTTGGGATTTCTTGGGTGGAGCCGAACTTACCTTGGTCTCACAATGGTTGTTGCTTTTAAGAGGTCAATCGACATTGACTGTCGGGGGCTCCCTGAGGGGTTGTCTTTCCCGGACGTCATGCCCTTGATCCTCGGGTTTTTTGAGACTGAGTCTCAATATGGTGTTGCGGCAGTTCAAGCGTGTCCTGGTCGTGTGGCCAGAGTCACTTTTGTTGCTGGTGGTGAGCCTGCTAAGGCTCATTTTGAGGAGTTAGGTGTAGTGGTACTGGATGGGGTGGAGTGTAGGGTGGCTCAGCCCCCGCCCCCCCCTCCCCAGATGTCAACCGTTGTGGTTTCGTGGTTCCCTTTTGAGGGTCCAAATGAAGCCATCACCTCTGCCCTGTCAGCCTATGGCCCCATTAAGAGTTTGAGGCATCAAGTCTGGCCTGATAGACCGTCGGTATCCACAGGGTCTAGGATAGTTTCAATGGTGGTGAAGAAGGAGATTCCAAGGTTTATCTCCGTACGTGGGGCTAGATGTAAGGTTTGGTATAGGGGTCAGCCCCTACGGTGTGACTTGTGTCACAAAGTTGGCCACCGTTCCTCTGAATGCCCTGTCAAGGGTAAATGTTTCAAGTGTGCTAAAGAAGGTCATCTGGCCCGGAATTGTCCCAATCCAGCAATGGCCTCTGCGGCTATCGAGCCTGTAGCTGATCCCGTGGCTGTTCCTCCAGCGGAGATCACTCCCGCCGAAGAAGAGACCCCCGACACTGTTATTGAAGACTCTGAAGATGAAGTTGGTTCATCTCCAGACTCAGATGCAAGCGAAGACCGGTTCGCCTCTTGTGAGGCGACTGGAAATGAGGTTATTATACCAGCAACCGAGGGCTTTGCTAACCCTGCTGACACTGACATGGCTGGTGAAAGTGGTCCCTGGACCACTGTTTCCCGGAAACGCCCTGCTTCCTCTGCTCCCGTTTCAGTTAAGAGGACTCAACAGGCCCCGTCTAAAAGTGCTGCGGTTTCACCCATGAGCGATATCCGCAATAGTGGCCCTGATGTTTTCCTTGAAGTGCCGGAATTGGCAGCCTGTTCTGCAGACCACCGTACAATCCTGTGGGAGATTGCGGTTGATTATCGTAAACCGCCTGATCAGCGAAAACGTTTTTGCCGTTGGACTTCAGATCCCCGCTTTATTGGTTTGAAAGATGAGGACTTTAAGACTGCTATAAAATTTTTCAACAAAAAGTTCCCAAAGTAATTAATTAAGGTCATAAAAAGAAAAACAAAAGAAAATAATTAGTTAAGTAATGAGCGGGTGTGTTTAATTTTTGGGTGTGAGTGTGTTAATTTTTAAGTGAGGTGGGGTTCGATTCCCCAGCGAGTTTGGCGTCTGGTGGCCCTCGTTTCTGGTGGTCCCCTTCCCTAAGGCATTGCACGTAAGCCAATGGGTTGGGATTAGACATGTAGGTCGGCGGGATTGCACCTCCCTTCATCGGGGCCCGGCCGTCCACCTTAAACATAAAAAAAAACTGCACTGATGAGGCCCAGAAGGCCGAAACAGTACTGTCTGCAGTTAGTTATATATATATATATATATATATATATATAACAAGTTAAAAGGCCTCGAGCCAACAGTGACGCCGAGCCAGAAGGATCCAGAAGGATTCACAGTCCAAACCTCGATAAATGGTAGGAGAAATAGTGTGGCACACGAGGACTTACAACTTTGAGTGAAGGAAGACATATACTCAATAAAAAGTCTAAAAAGTTTAACAAAAAACGTTTCGGTCCGAGACCTTCATCAGTTGTAATACAATGACTTCAAAATTCCTTAAATAGATTTATATAGGGCGTGGTAACACATATAAACAAACACAGTAATTACTACGCGAAAAATTATCACTATAAAAAGAAATGGAAAAATTGTCGAATCCACTGAAAATATAAAGGAACCAGCGTTGACTTAAAAGGCGAGAATTGCACTAACATTCCCAATTAACGCTGACTGGAACCTCAAAGGTTCCAGTCGGGCAAAGGTTCCAGGCGGGCATCAAAGGTTCGAGTCTAATCTTTTTATAGTGATAAGCCTGACATACTTTTGTTGATTGATGCCTTGCGAATAAGACTGTGCAGCTATTTTGCTCTGGCAGCGAGATTCGATACCCAATAAATTCACTAGTAGGATCCTCGGTTGTTTCACGCCTTACTGGCTCCTCATACTCCCTAAATAAAAAACGCCTAAATTATATTTTTAAACTGCATGTATTAAGCTTTCTTTTGATGTATAGTTTGTTAGGGTTTTCTTCAAACTAGCGCGCGTACGAACTATTTCTATGGCTGCCCTATGCTTAAAAGATAGTCTTCCCATTTCCGTTGTCGGTTTAGTGATATTTATATTTAAAATCTTTCTTAGATTGTATCTGTGTTCCTGCTTCGAAACTAAGTTATTAAGGTAGTCATTAGAGAGACCATAATATGATTTATAAGTTATGGATAGTACCCTTTTCGTGTAAAAATATGAAATAGGGGACCATCCCCTAAGCTTACACATGTCGTCCATATTGATGTCCCTAGGCAGATTATGGATTAACCTTGCAGCTCGCAGGTGGAAATGCTCCATTTTTTCCATCAAGACCACTGAGCATGAGCCCCATACAGCAATCCCATACAAGACAGATGGAATAATAGTCTTGAAATAAATAGACTCTAGAATAGACTTAGGTAGGAATTTTGTACGTTTTAATATAGCGAGTTTCTAATTAAACGTTTTACAGACAGCCATGATATGTTCTTTCCATGATAAGTTTTGATCGATGGTAAGACCGAGACATTGAGATGACGACTTAAACTTTATGACACTCTGGCCATATTTCAATATTCTAATTTGGTATCGTTGTCGGCATACTATCTGAGGCATTTCATGGAATAAAGCCAGAATGAAAAGTCACAGGAAAATCAGTTCTATTTATACGATGCTAATGTTGGCACGACCACAAACTTTACGGGGAAAACAAACAATCTGCTCTTGCATTTTAATTAAGTAAACTCTTCTGAGGAAGTCTCCTTGTGATTATTATCAAAAGAATAACGTAAAAGCGACTGGCAAATTCTGTTGATACCAAATCTTTCGTTTGATATAACCTGCAAAACAAAGCAATCGCCCTTTAGTCTATAGATCGTAGAGGAGGGGTGTCCTTTTGGCAGTACACATGGATTTGATCTCGGTTAGAAGAAAGGATCTGGAGAATGATGACAATATTGAAATTGTAATGGTGGAAATTTGTCAATTCTCGAAGGATAACGTTTTATTTGGAGTGCGCTACAGATCCCCTAGAGCTGATGTGGAATGTTCGCTCAAATTACGTCAATGTTCGGAGAGAATTGAAACGACTAGATTTGCTACCTCTACCTTGTGGGCGACTTTAATTCCCATGCATAGACAGGCATAGCTTAACTGCTACCTCAAGCGATAAGTGTACTGCTGATTTTTGTGATATGCTTAATGATAATATTTGGTTCAATGTAATTTCAATCCAACAAGAATGCTAAATGAAGCTGATGGCAATATACTTGATTTAATCCTGACTAAAACTCCTGATACGGTTAGTAATGTTGAAGTACTGACTGATCATTTTAATTTTGATCATTTTCCTGTTAGTTTCAATATCAAACTCCTATCTGGTCGTCCTCGTAAGTCTGTCTCAAGGACAAACTACAACTTTAAAAAGGCAAACTTTATTGAACTGAATGAATTATTAAAGTACATCCCTTGGAATTGTGCTTTTTCGGTAGAGGATGTGAATATTTGTACTGAAAGAGTCAACGACTTATTACTAGCTCCAGCAGATATGTGCATTCCAACCTTTACTGTGAAAAAGAAAATTAATCCCCCATGGATCACCAGTGATATTCTTAAGAAGGTCAACAAGAAAAAAAGGTTATGGAGAAAACTAAAGGTTCGTCCATCAGAAGCCCTATGCCGAAAGTTTAAGGAGTTAAGAAGATCTGTCAAACAGTTACTAAGATCTGAATACAAACGATATCTGCAGCATCTGTCCAGTCAACTTAAGATAAACCCGAAACGATTTTGGAGCTACCACTCAATCAAGTCAAAATCAAAACGGCTTCCAGATGTAAACACTTACAACAGAAGATCTGCGACAAAACCTCTAGAGCAAGTCCACTTATTTAATATTCACTTTCACTCAGTTTTTCAGCGTAAACAGAGTACTGGGATACCAGCCCCAATATAAACTAACTTACAAGATCCAAGTACTGATGTCATTACCAACTATGTGGCTTGTGACACTAAAGAAGTTGGAAAACTTCTCAAAGGTCTTAATGCTAATAAGTCTTGTGGGATTGACAATATACCTACTCGTTTACATAAAGAGACTGCTGATACATCTGCAGTTCCTCTGAGTATGCTTTTCAATTTATCTTTCAAACAGTGCTGCCTACCTAAATTATGGAAATCAGCTAATATCACACCTATTCATAAGAATGGTGATCATGAGCCTGTAGAAAATTATAGAGGCATTTTGCTTCTATCCATCATTGGGAAATGCCAGGAAAGAATGGTGTACAATGCTATTTACAATCAAGTTATCAGTTTTGTGCACGATTCCCATCACGGATTCCTCACCGATCGTAGCTGCACTACTCAACTACTCTTGGTACATTATGATTGGTTCAAGGTTTTGGATAAGAGTGGCCAAGTCAATGTAGTGTTTATAGACTTTTCAAAGGCCTTTGACCTTGTCTGTCATGACATTCTTTTAGCCAAGCTTTATAAATATGGTGTCCACGGGGACTTGCTCAACTGGTGTAGGCATTATTCGACAGAACGTCAGCAGCGTATAGTAGTCAAAGGAGAGGCTTCCGATTGGTTAACCGTAACCTCTGGTGTCCCACAGGGTTCTTTGTTGGGACCATAAATTCTTCACAATATACATCAATGATTTACCAGCGGTAATTAGTAAGAACAGCTCAATTGCATTATATGCTGATGATAGCAAAATGTTTAGGGTTATTAATACTCAAGAAGATCTGTCCTCTTTTCAAAGTGACATTCATAAAATATCAGATTGGTGTGAGATGAACAAGATGACAATTAATACTAAGAAATGTAAGATCCTGCGAATAACCAGGAAAAAGGCACCCTTAGTTGGGGAGTATAACATTGAGGGTCAACCTTTGGAATGTGTAAATGTTTATAAAGATTTAGGATTATTTACTGCTAGTGGTCTCTCATGGAACCAGCATATAGATAGAATAACTGCTAAGACCAATAGGGTTTTAAGGTTGGTAAAAAGGACTTGTAGGGACTTCAATGATGTTGAAACCATGAGAACACTTTATTGTAGTCTTGTGAGACCCTTATTGGAATATTCATGCGAAACTTGGAATCCTTATACTAAACGTAACATTGACAAATTGGAGGCTGTTCAGCGAAGAGCTACCAGATGGATCAGTAGGTCTGATGATGATTATGGTACTAGACTATCTAACTTGAAATTGTAGCTATTATCTGATAGGCGGTTCATTAGGGATGTTACGTTTTTGTTCAATGTAATTAATGGCCATTATAACATAGACATTTCCAATAAGCTCATATTTTGTAAGGACAGAAGCATAATTTGAGGAAAAATGACACACAGGACCTTGTCCCAAATTTTAGCAGAACTAACGGTCTCAAATATAGCTTTTTTAACCGTATCGTTAGTGAATGGAATAGCTTACCTAATCACATTAGAGAATCAGATAGTATTGAAACTTTTAAAAAGAATGTTTTAAGTTTTATTAAGGATAAGGATAATTAGGGCATCTATTTTTATATTTCTATATAGTTTTGCTATGTTAAATTTTTTTTAATTAGAGGGGGCATCCCTTGTATGGTGCGTCAGCGCTTTTGGTTGTCTCCTTCTCCACAATTTTTCCTTTTATGGTTTTTATTAACCTTAATTGTAATTAATACTAATTGTTTGTGTATTCTTGTGGAGTGAATTTGTAATAAATAAATAAATAACCTGCAAACAAAGCAAACGCCCTTCAGTCTAAGCTACAAAATGATATCGTCAACAAATCTAACAGGAAGTGGGAAACAAACGAACACATTCAAAGAACTGTCATGTTCTTCCTCTTTGGTGGGTGGATTATAACAACAATTTATTTCTCTCTCAGCCGTCAACATTCTCCTGTCCATCACAGCATTTGTGGGCAATTGTCTCATCCTTGTTGTTCTTCGCAAGGAATCTTCCCTCTTGTACCGTTGTCTGGCAACAATTGATCTATTGGTTGGTCTTGTTAGCCAGCCTCTTGCTGCTACTTATGGGATGTCTGTGGCTCGTGAACGATGGATTTTTTGTCGATACGCTTCTGGGGCAACTTTCATAACGAGCTACGCATTATGTTTGGTGTCTTTATTGACTATGACGGCCATAAGCGTGGACAGATTACTCGCCTTGTTGTTGGGGCTGAGATACAAACATACTGTAACTTTGAAGCGCACATATATTACTCTAGCTGCCTTTTAGGTTCTATCCATTGTCACTGCTCTATTATACATTTTAGATTATCGTATAACTATTTGGTATGGCCGTGTAGTTGGACCATCTTGCATAATTGTCTCAATCGCTTCGTACAGAAAGATTTTCAGCCTCCTCAATCGTCATCAGGCTCAGGTACAAGATCTTGTTCAACAACAGCCGAGCAAACCAAATGCACTGAACATGGCGCAATACAAAAAGGCAGTGTACAGTGCACTGTGGGTGCAGTTAGCATTAGTTGTTTGCTCTGCACCGATCAATTTAGTGGAAATTGTGATCGCTCATAGCAAACGATATCCACCATATTTAGTGGTCTTAAGGCAAATAGCAAGTTGCTTAGTTTTCTTTAACTTGACGTCAAACCCATTTTTTTACTACTGGAAGATAATTGAGGTAAGACAAGCAGCAAAGCAAACAATTAGACAATCACTTTGTCCATGGAGTTAACGGGTTGAAAGGTAAAAAGTAAGATCTGACGGATCGAAACAGACCAATCACGACCGACTTACGCCACTTGAGTCTTACCGCCAATAACATCACGGTAAAACCGCCTCCCGGTTAGCTCAATGGATAGAGCGCTAGACTGTAGTGCGGGAGGTCGAGGGTTCGAGACCCGGACCAACACTCAAGGTCTTAAAATAATTGAGAAGAATTTTCTACCTTTCTATAACATCAAGAAATGGTTAGATATTCTAGTCTTCTCGGATAGGGACGAATAAATGGAGGTCCTGTCTCCTGCAGGGTTGGGGCAAGAGACGTTAATTTCCCACACACGAGATTACTGAGTGATGGATGTCCTCCCCTGGGGTGGGATGGGTGGGTTAGAACAGCAGGTTCACATCAGCTATTACAGCTGCCAATTAATCAACCTGCTTAAACAAATAAATGAACTTCAAGCTTCAATCATTTTACACGAACTGAAATAAGAACATTCTACTGGCAACAACTATTCACTTGACTCTGATGATGACTTCCGCACAGGTTGTGGAAACGTCAGTCACTACCACCGACAACAGTCCTTCTCAGGACTACACTCACCCCGACGATCACACCACACTTTAAAATGTTACCCCCGGGTTCAAACCATTTACTGCAGTATTATTATTGTTATCATTTTTTTATTCGTTATAATATCATCATTTTAAATAATATTTTTAACATCATCACTGTTAATGTCACTCGTAACACTGAGTGGATCGATTTCCGACCTCGACCCTAGACTAATTTGTTATTAAAACAGAATGTTCGTGAAGTTTCTATGACACAGGAAGAATGTTAGGGTACAAGTACCTGCCGCATACATGACACCTTGTGTACATGTAACAACCAAGCTTTTACCTTATCCCAACTACTGTCAAACTGGGGAAATAATTACAAAAGTGTCACCACGCTCTCTCGTACGCGACTGAAATGATTTGTTAGACGGATAATCCTAAATAATTTTAATAGCTTGAAGCGAGGGCATGGTTGAATTTTGAAGGAAAATAGGTGAAATAGCCTAAAGTATTAATTTGGTTCTGTGGCATTTCGCACCTGTCGAGTAATTGTTTCTGTTTCCAATTTTAGTCGGATGTTGGGTGCAAAGAAAAAAACCGGTAATGGGCTGTTATTTACGAAGTCTGCGTTCAAATAGTTTCCGACTAACTATTAACCTTTCATGTCGAATATTCAAGTTTCTGAGTAAGTGTAATTGAGCAAAGCAGGTCAGTTACGTGATCGTGGCTTGGCGGGTGCTGTCAAGAAAAAAATGTCTCTCTTCAGATGCAATTACAAAAAGGCATAGAAAAAAAAAGACAAAACAAAACAAAACAACTGTTTATGAAGTCACGGAATGCTAAAAAAACATTTTCTAGCCTAAATACTGTCTCTCAACTTCAAGAAATGTGATAGCGTTGGGTAGAATTTCATTTAAAATATCCTTTTCAGAAAACGGTAAGTTATTATTTCTCTTTTTAAGCTCGATCGTTCGCTTGAAATTGATTTTCGGAAGCAGAATATAAATAAAGGAAGAAATATTTTAAATTTACGCGTATTATCTACATTATTTGAGACATTTTGCTTCAAAGGAGATACTTTTTTTATGCCATAAGAACTGACACAGTTTCACAAACGTCTGGTATGACTTAAATGCTAAGTAAGACCTACACTAGACATGTAGGTTTGGCAAAAACCTTTATTAGATGATAAAACTTCCTGTTTTTTTCATGTGAAGGCACTTTGCTGAGAAGCTTTCCCGGTGTAGAAGTTTGGTAGCACTCTTTCATATAGAAAAAACAAACAAAGGAAAAGATCGCACCATTTAAAGGCTTAAAATTAATGATATCACTTATGGTTACGTTCTGTTCTTTTTAATAAAGACTTTTAAGTAAAATGTAACTTATGGCAAAAAAGTCCAGAGAAATTATAAGGAATCTCATAAGCTGCTAGTTACGCAGAAACTGGTTCCTCTCAAGGATGACAAAAAATGCAAAACACAGCGATACAATGGGATAAAAAGTGATATGCATCTTCAGAAAAAAGACAGTTTTCACCCACATTTAAAATGTGGTAACTGCTTTTGAAGTCAATATTCTGGATCTTAAAATCAAAGGAAGTTATAGGTGGTTTTGGTGCGTAGGAGTATTCTAAAAGAAATGTTGCATGTTGCAATTTTTAGATAAATTCAAGGAAAAAGGAAACGAACGTTTACTAAGCTTCGCTATAATGACGACAATAGATTTAAAAGGAGGTGGATCACAACTTCAAATATTTCAAGAAGAGCAATGCTCCCCGTCTTTGGTGGATGGGCTTGAACAAAAATCAGTTTCGTTCTTAGCGGTGCATATTCTCCTCTCGGTGACCGCTTTTCTTGGCAATTCCCTTATCCTTGTTGCCCTTCAAAAGGAATATTCCCTTCATCCGCCGTCCAAACTGTTGTATCGTAGTCTGGCCATAACTGACCTGTTGGTTGGTCTTGTTAGTGAGCCTCTCTATGTTACTTATTGGATATTCTTGGTTCAGGAAAACTGGAGTCTTTGTCAATACGCAAGCAACGCAGCGTACATAGCAAGCTATGCATTATGTGGAGTGTCTTTGATGACGATGACAGCCATAATCGTGGACAGACTTCTCGCCCTGTTGTTGGGGCTGAGATACAGACAAATTGTAACGTTGAAACGCACATACATCATTAGAGCTGTTACCTGGGTTATGTCCACTGTCGCTGCTACATGCTTCAAGTTAGATCATCGTATAACGCATTGGTCTGTATATATATCTATACCATTTTGCCTAGGTATCACAATCATCTCGTATACAAAGATTTTCCGCACTCTTAATCGTAATCAGGCACAAGTAGAAGGTCGTTTTCAACAACAGCCGGGCCAACTGAATGCACTGAACATAGCCCGATACAAAAAGGCAGTGTACAGTGCTTTGTCGGTGCAGTTAGCATTAGTAATTTGTTATGCACCATACTCAATGATGGTAGTTGTAATCGCAGACAGTAAAACACATTCGTCACACTTAGTAGTAATATGGAAACTAGCTGTTGTCTTAGTTTACTTTAACTCGACATTAAACCCGTTTCTTTACTGCTGGAAGATTAGTGAAGTAAGACAAGCGGTAAAGCAGACAATAAGACATGTACTATGCTGAGGTTAGAAATGATAATATGTGATTGCATGAGCAGTAATCGTGCATTGAAAAATTCAATGTACTTGTTTCAGCTCCATTGAGAACAGCCAAGGAAAAGTCGAGAAAATAAAAAAATCATTTTACTGACTGTACTATAGTAGAGAAACGTCTCTGGCTGGCATTCTTATGATAAAAAACGTCTTGCAAACGTCTTGCAAACGGATAGAAACATGTTACTGAGAAATTATAACAGAAGAAAATCAAATTTATTCCCTTATAACGATCAAGTTTCGACCAGGATCACAATGCTGTTGTCACAAGAGACCATTATGATGGGAATGTTCTTGTAGCTTTTGCCTTAAATCCGTGTGTAGCGTTATAAGATAACATACAAAAGAATGGGAAATCGCAATAACGATCGCATTTTGTTTCCCTTATTTATTATTGTTTTTTTTTTTTTCATTTTTAAGACAAACATACATTATGGTGGAGCAGTCTAGGTAATTTTACTGAATCCTATAAGCTGCAAATTACTGAGAAATTGGATTCTCTAAAATAAAAGCAAAATCCAGCCATACAATTAGATAAAAAGTAACATGTATCTTTACAAAACAGACACTTTTCATCTGCATTTCAAAACAAGAAACACTGCCTTCAGTTTATTTGGATCTTGGTACCAAATTAAGGTTTGGAAGTGTGGGTGAAGTCTAAATTAAACATTCCTTGCTGCAATTTTTAGCGGAGCCCATACTCATAGAAAAAGGTAGTAAAAACAGTAACCCATCAAGCAGAAAAAAGTTGGTGGAATTACCAAAATTTGATAGGTTATGACTGTGCGTCCGTGCGTACAAGGTGCTACTTTCAGCTTGAGCGGCCGACTGCATTGCAGGCTCGAAACTCGTTAGGGGAACGGAGAAGGAGACCTTAAATTTGACCTAACTTTAGCCCCAGCCCCTCTCTGTCTAATCGTTTGAGAACAAAGTTACACTTATGAAGTAAAAGCCCCACTATAGCAGAGTCCATGGTGAAATTCATTTGGCAGCACAATTTACCAATGAAGTTTTACAGCACTTTGAAAATGCCACCTAGCAGGGTGAATGCTTGGTGCACCATAGGCCACAGATGGGACCCCCTCCTGAAACTCCAGAACAAACAGTCAGAGAAGTGAGCGAAAGAGGCTTTTGAAATATCTTGTCACACTCAACTTCTGTGCTAAGTTTCAGCCAAATCGGTTGACTACCACTTTTGGCCCCTGGAACACTTTCTCAGACAGGGACACTTAGGGAAAATAGCAAGTTGCTTAGTTTTCTTTAACTTGACACTAAACCCGTTTCTTTACTGCTGGAAGATAGGTGATAAGACAAACAGCAAAGCAAACAAATGGACAATCACTTTGTCCAGGAGTTAAAGGACTTTTGACATTTGTTATCTAATTTTTAGAGATTCAACCAGAGATTGTCCGTAGACAACCTTTTTGAAACCACCTATATGTTTGATTCGTACCATCATGCCCTCTCCCACGTGACTGAAATGACTTTTTAGATGGATAATCCTAAATAATGTTAATAGCTTTACGGGAGTGCAGGGTTGAATTTTAAAGGAAAATAAGTGAAATAGCCTAAAGCATTAATTTGGTTATGTGGCATTTCGTACCTGTCGAGTAATTGTCTCCATTTCCAATTTTCGTCGGATATGAGGCGCAAAGAAAAAACCCAGTAAGGGGCTGTCATTTACGAAGTCTGCGTTCAAATAGTTTCCGATTTATTAACGTTTCATGTCGAATATTCAAGTTCAGCTTCCTGAAGCTGATCATCATTTTAAAGGTCTTTATAAATAAAAGCTGATACCAACAATTTATTATTTATCCTATCAAGGACACTTTTCCTTAGTATTGGTAGCTTTTACACTATGGTGTAAAAGCACAAAGTTTTATATTTCTACCTGGTAGTGCAAATTCATTCGAAAATTAAAGTTAACCAGTGGGATAGACACGTAGTTTTGACGCAGAACAATTTTAGGTGATAAAGATCCCTGCCTCACCAATTATGAAAGATAAATTGCAAGAAAATCTTCCTTGCGGGTAAGAATATTTCTATCGTTCATGATGCTACAAAATAAAGGTATTCAGTGGATCTATGGAGGGATCTTTTAGAGTTTATAGACGGGATAATATGACATAGCATTACCTGTTGAAATTCATAAATGGTGATATTTAAAGCTACTGGGAAGAAATTGGTATCTCTTGTAACAGAATAAGCATTATTTAATACATGAGTGAACGTTGCTGAGGACGTTTCTGGGTAAGTGTAATTAAACAGAGTGAGGTTTACGTGATCGTAGCCTGGCAGGTGCTGTCAAGGAAAAAATATCTCTCTTCAGATTCAATTGCAAAAAGGCATTAGAAAAAAAAAAAAACAATTGTTTATGAAATGCTGGAGAATATTTTCTAGCCTAATTATTGTCTCTCGACTTCAATATATGTAGTAGTCTTAGGCAGAATTTCATTTAAAATCTCCTTTTCAGAAAACGGTAAGTTATTATTTCTCTTTTCATGCTCGGTCGTTCGCTAGAAATTGATTTTCGGAAGCAAGCTATAAACAAAGGAAGAAATATTTTATATTTACGCGTACTATCTGCATTGTTTGAGACATTTTGCTCCAGAAGAGTTTTTGCTTATGCCATAGTCAAATTACGACACCAGTGCCAAAAATGCCTGGTATGTCTTAAATACTAAGTAAGACCTGTACTAGTCATGTAGGTTTGGCAAAAACCTTTATTTGGGAATAAAACTTCTTGTTTTTTTCATGTGAAGACAATTCGCGGAGAAGCTTTCCAGGTGTAGAACGTTGGTCGCACTCTTTCATATAGAAAAAAAAAAAAAACAACAACAACCGAAAAGATCGCACCATTCAAGACTTACAATTATTGATATTACTTATGGTTACGTTCTGCTCTTTTTAATAAAGACTTTTAAGTAAAATGTAACTTATGGCGAAAAAGTCCAGAGAAATTAGAAGGGATCTAATAAGCTGCTAGTTACGCAGAAACTGGTTCCTCTCACGGGTGACAATAAATGCAAAACACAGCGATGCGATCGGATAAAAAGTGACATGTGTCTTAATCAAACAGACAGTTTTCACCTACATTTGAAATGTGGTAACTATGTTTTTGAAGTCAATATTCTAGATTTTAAAATCAAAGCAAGGTATAGGGGTTTTTTTTTCGTAGGAGTGGTCTAAATAAAATTTTGCTTGTTGCAATTTTTAGATAACTTCAAGGAAAAACGTATAATGAGGACAAAAGATTTAAAAAGAGGTGGATCACATACTCAAACATTTCAAGAAGAGCATTGCTCCCCCTCTTTGGTAGGTGGGCTTCAACAAGAATCAGTTTCGTTATCAGCGGTGCATATTCTCCTCTCGGTGACCGCTTTTCTTGGCAATTCCATTATCCTTGTTGCCCTTCGAAAGGAATCTTCCCTTCATCCGCCGTCCAAACTGTTGTATCGTAGTCTGGCCATAACTGACCTGTTGGTTGGTCTTGTTAGTGAGCCTCTCTATGTTACCTATTGGATATTCTTGGCTCAGGAAAACTGGAGTCTTTGTCAATACGCAAGGGACGCATACCACATAACAAGCTATGCATTATGCGGAGCGTCTTTGATGACGATGACGGCCATAAGCGTGGACCGGCTTCTCGCCCTGTTGTTGGGGATGAGATACAGACAAATTGTAACGTTAAAACGCACATACATCATTGCAGCTACCCTGTGGGTTATACCCACTGTCGCTGCTTTATTCATCAATTTATATCATAATATAACGAATTGGTATGAATATATAGTTATACCATCTTGTCTAGTTATCACAGTCATCTCGTACACAAAGATTTTCCGCACTCTCAATCGTCATCAGGCAGAAGTGCAAGGTCGTGTTCAACAACAGCCGAGCCAACCAAATGCACTGAATATGGCGCGATACAAAAAGGCAGTGTACAGTGCACTGTGGGTGCAGTTAGCATTAATTGTTTGTTATGCACCATACTTTATAGTGGCAATTGTAATCGCTGAAAGTAAAAGATATTCATCACACTTAGTGGTATTAAGGGGAGCAGCAGGTATCTTAGTTTACTTCAACTCGACATTAAACCCGTTTCTTTACTGCTGGAAGATTAGTGAAATAAGACAAGCGGTAAAACAGACTATTAGAGAAGCACTATGCTGAAGTTAGAAATAATAATATGTGATTGCAAGGGCAGTTATCGCCCATAGAAAAGTTCAATGTACTTGTTTCAGTTCCATCGAGAACAGCTAAAGAGAAGTCGAGTAAAAAAAACTCATTTTACTGAATGTATTAAAGTAGAGGAAAGTCTCTGGTTGGCATTCCTGATGATAAACAACGTATTGCAAACGGATAGAAACATGTTCTTGAGAGGTAGATAGGAGATGGGATTTTTTCCTATCTTTTTAAAAACAGCGTTAGTCAAATAAAGATTTAGGAGAGACTTTTCAGCTTCAGGAAGTAGGCAGTTTGCTGTAAGAGCCGGTTTACAAGTCAGCCGGTAAGCGAGATCAACATTTTTATCATGTGGTAATCCCTAAATCAATTTCCTTTTTTTTAAAATCAAACTTAACCATGATTATCACTGTTTCTCATAGAGTTGTCTTTAAAGTAACAATCTTTAGCCAAAGACAAATTTACTGAAATTACAGCCGGAGAAAATCAAATTTATTCTCTTATTTTGATCGGGTTTCGACCGGGATCAGAATGCCGTTGCTACAGGAGACCATTATGATGAAAAGGTTCTTGTAGCTTTCACCTTTAATCCGAGTGTAGCGTTTCAAGATAACGCAAAAAAGAAAAAAGAAATCGAAATAACGATCACATTACAATCACTCAATCGCAAAATAATGAAGTGCGCATAATGACATGTAGATCTTCGGTTCAGAATACCGCAGGCACGCAGTTAGGCATTACACGAGGGCGTGAACTTCGACGAGAATCTAATTTTTAGCAAACATATTAGCGAATTATGCAAGAAGGCCAGTCAAAAGGTGGGCGTTCTCGCCAGGTTGAGAAACTTGGTTACTACGGAGACTAAACTATTACTATATAAAACTGCTATTATGCCATATCTCATATGGCATTTCTGTAGGGCGTCGGATGCAAGGAAAGTTGAAAGAATTCAAGAGCGAGCACTGAGGATAGTCTATAGTTCACATCCAGAAACGTAAATGAGCTTATTAGATCGTGCTAAACTACCTACCCTTCTTAATAGGAGATTGCAAGATATAGTTATACTTATGTATAAGGTTAAATATAGGCTAGTTCCTGATTTCATTTGTGACATTTATAGTCCTAAGTCTTGTAAATATAATTTAAGAAATCAAAATGTTTATATGCCTAGGTTTAATTCTGTATTCTATGGTAAACACTCTCTTAGATATCTTGGACCATTTCTATGGAACAAACTAAAAAAAAAAATCACTGAAATTAGTAGCCTCTCTAGGTTTAAGTTCCATATTAGACGTAAGGATCCTACCAAACTGATAAATGGTAACAATTGCTCCGCGTGCGTAATTTGTACCTTACGTGATATAATCTATAGCTTATTTCTTATAATTAATTAGGTTATTCATCTACGTTGCTCCGCGTGCGTAATTTGTATCCCTTACGTTATATAATCTATAGCTTATTTCTTATCATTAATTACGTTATTCATCAACGTTGTGTCCCCAATTAGCTTCAGCTAAATACATTGACACATGAATAAAGTTCATCATCATCATCATCATTATCATCTAAAAATACTCCTTTTTTTCTTCATTTCAATAGAGTTATATTGTACCGTTGTCTGGCAGCGACTGATCTGTTGTTTGACCTTGTTAGCCAGTCTCTTGCTGCTACGTATGGGATGTCTGTGGTTCGTGAACGATGGGTTTTTTGTCGATACACATCAGAGGCAACTTTCATAACAAGCATATGTTTGGTGTATTTATTGACTATGACGGCCATAAGCTAAGCGTGGACAGACCTCTTACCTTGCTGTTGGAGCTGAAATACAAACATATCGTAGCTTTGAAGCGCACATATTTAACAAATAGTAAACACCACAGCGTACACTATTGAGTTATGATGCACGCGGGAGGTTGCTAAGCACGAAAGAAGCGGAAGAGTCGCGCGAGGTGATAGCCGAGAGCGACTCTAGCTTCTTGATTTTGTTATTAAAACAGAATGTTTGTGAAGATTCTACGGCACAGGAAGAATGTTAGGGTACAAGTACCTGCCGCATGCATGAAAGCTTGTGTACATGTAACAAGCAAGCTTTTACCTCATCCCAAGTACTGTCAAATTGAGGAAATAATTACAAAAGTGCCATCACGCCCTCATACACGTGACTGAATGATTTGTTAGAGGGATAATCCTAAATAATTTTAATAGCTTGATGGGAGGGCATGGTTGAGTTTTGAAGGAAAATAAGTGGAATTGCCGAAAGCATTAATTTGGTTATGTGGTATTTCCTACCTGTCGAGTGATTGACTCCGTTTCCAATTTTGGTCGGATGTGAGGCGCAAAGAAAAAAAGCCGGTAATGGGCTGTCATTTACGAAGTCTGCGTTCAAATAGTTTCCGACTTAATAACGTTTCACGTCGAATATTCAAGTTTCTGGGTAAGTGTAATTAAACAAAGTCAGCTTTACGTGATCGTGACCTAGCAGGTGCTGTCAAGGTAACAATATCTGTCTTCAGATGCAATTACAAAAAGACATTAAGAAAAAAAAACAAAACAACTGTTTGTGAAGTCACGAAACGCTTAAGAATATTTTCTAGCCTAAATACTGCCTCTCAACTTCAAGAAATGTGGTAGTGTTGGGTAGAATTTCATTTAAAATCTCCTTTTCAGAAAACGGTAAGTTATTATTTCTCTTTTCATGCTCGATCGCTCGCTCGAAATTGATTTTCGGAAGCAAAATATAAACAAAGGAAGAAATTATTCATATTTACGCGTACTATCTACATTGTTTGAGACATTTCGCTTCAGAAGAGAGAGGTTTTTTTATGCAATAGTAAAGTTATGACAGCAGCGTTTGATACATCTTAAATCAGTGTTAAGTAAGGCCTATAGTAGACATGCAGGTTTGGCGCAGCCCCTAACAGTTTGTTTAGAAACTATCAGCCTTTATCCAAATTTATCAAGCTATTTAGAGGTAAATCAATTCGAATATCTTAAAAGAGTTGGGTATCTTTCGCACTGTTAAAATACTGATATACTGAATACTGAATACTGATGTCTCTATTGATTCCTGTTGTTGCTATCTCATCCTTGAGGCACCCATTCTCCATCATGCTACTGTTTGGGTGCCTCTGGTTCACGAACAATGGAATCTTTGTCGATGCGCATTTGACGCCACCATCCTCACAAGCCGTGCATTATGTGGAGTGTCGTTGATGACGATAACGGCCATAAGCGTAGAAAGACGTCTCGCCCTGCTGTTAGGGCGGGTGCCAGACAAATCGTAACTTTGAAACGCACATATATCCTTGTAGCTACCTTTTGGATTGTATCTACTTTCACTGTTTTATGCCACACACCAGATTGCCTATACTCATTTCGTATGGCCATATAGTTATGCCATCTTGCCTTGTTATTTTAGTCGCCTGGTGTATGAAGATTTTTCGGGGTCTCAGTTATCTCCAGGCTCAATTACAAGATCTTGTTGAACAACAGCCGAGCCAAAAAAGCAGTGTTCAGTGCACTGTGGGTGCAGATAGCATTGGTAGTTTGCTATGCACCATCCTTTATAGCGGCAATTGTAATCGCTGACAGTAAAACATATTCATCACACTTATTAGTATTAAGGGGAGCAGCAGGTGACTTAGTTTACTTTAACTCGACTTTAAACCCATTCCTTTATTGCGATGAGATAAGTGAAGTAAGACAAGCAGTGAAGCAGACAATCAGACAAGCACTTTGCTGTCTATGGAGTTAGGTCTTCCTCGACTCATATATAATACTTTTAAAGCTGAAAGTGATTACACAATTATTGTATGAAAACACTCGTTAAATTTAACAAATAGAGAAGCCTTGACTATGCTCTGTTCTGTAGTAAAGCCCGTAAGAAGCGGCTAGTAGCCTCGTCATGGGTCATTGACACGTATTCCCGTCCGTTGTCGTCTAACAAGAACTGGAAGCTTTGCTTCGTCAACTGTAGTAGACCTTCGCGTCCTCAACGACACCACTACAAGGTTATATGAAGCCAGATATTCCGTACAAGACCCCAAGGATTGTCTCCCCAAACTGGATTTAACGACTGCAGGTTTTGGAGGTCAGGTACTTGAATTGGAGGTTTGTGTTTCGTGTACTGTGTTTCCTTTGTTCTCGCGCTTGTTTCGCTTTATTTGACTCCGGAAGAGCTTGTTTGACACTTGGAAATCTGTACCTTTTGAAATAGAAACTATCCTGTTAAATGGCGGGTTGTTGAGGTATCTTTCAATTGCATTTCGCAATCCAAGAAGGGATGACCTTGAATACAATACACCATCTTTTGTTCGCGCTTCTGAACTGATTCGTTCTTCAGTGCATAATATGAAGCATGCAGTAATTTTACAGTCGAGCTTGAAAGGTGGCTAAGAGTTGCTAAAGTCGGAGCTTACCAAAACCAAAGGTTTATAAGTTATGGTAATAATGGTAAAAAGTAGTAAGTAATAAATTGTTCTTCAAGTCAGTAATAAATTTTGACAACCTATCCCGGGCTTTTATTTATCACCTCGATCAATAAATAGTCGTGTTTATTTCAATAATGAAAAATAACTGTCAAAATTACCAAACGAGAATCGCTCATCACTGTAGAGAATTACAGGAGGAAAATTCAATAACTTTCCTTTTACATGAAAGTTTACCTAACACGAAGGTATTTTACTCGTCTGATTGTGAACAAATCGGATCTAGGGTCTACTAGGCTACCTTTGGCTTGTCATTATCCGGGGTAATCACTACTGGCGAGTTCGCCGGCGAAAGGAGGAGAAAAACCAGAGAATAGAAAAACAAATTGTAGAAACAGAAAATGGTTTACTGGCGTAATCGATGTTTTTGTTAACTATTTCGTTTCAAGTACTAGTCAGAAACATAGCTGAGAGAGAAAAGCTCGAAAGCGCAATTAAATACTCAGGTAAATTCGAATATTTTAAAACAAGTTCGTAGCTGTTACGAAAATTTGAATTTAAATAGTTTGATGAGTTCGGAAATTGTCAAAAAGTTCAACTTTTCCGAGACTGAGTGCAATCGCCAGCTTAAATAATTTATTTTGCTTGCTAAGGCCGCAATGATTCAAATTTCAACTGACTCCTAAAAAATGATATGAACACTTGATAAGCATCCAGCCAATGAAATTTTAATGACAGATGTCTCCATATCTACCCTATAGTTTATTTCGTAACTAAGGTATCTCGCAGGTTGAGGGCGTTTTCTGACACAAAAAAGAACTTCCGACGCATTTTAACTGCGTAAACGCTGGTGGGGAATTCTAATCGTGAACTTTCCTTAGGAAGTAGGGCTTCAGTAGTCGTTGGTGGGCGTGGTCATTAGGGAAGTTGCAGTTTTCTTCGTTTACATTAACTCGACGTTAAATCCATTTCTTTACTGCTGAAAGATCAGTGAAGTAAGACAAGCAGTGAGGCAGACAATCAGACAAGCACTTTGCTGTCCACGGCGCGGAGTTAGATCTTTCTCGAGTTGTATTTTTATTCGTGCTCTCAATGCTGAGAGTGATGAAGTCACGTCACGTATGTTATTAGAAATATTGTTGTTCAAGGTTTTTACATAGTCTGTTGTGAATATTTTACTCGTTAATTTTTGTTTTGTTACGTTGTGAATATTTTCCTTAGTTTATGTTTCCTTACGTTGATTTACGTGACGCAAAGCCCTCTGGGGCTCTCGCTTCTAATCGGGTAATCATTAACACAAAATGGCTTGTTGTGTAAGCTAGAAAGCCTTTTTTAACTAAGAAAACTAAAAGTAAGGTAGAATTTAAAGAGAATTAGCTACCAATGATCAAGAATACGACAAGGCATATTTGAAGAAAGATAAGCATACATGTTTAATTAATCTTCTTTTAGCAATATAAAAGTATTGGATAAAACTTCGAAGAGTAGTTTGTGAGAGTGTTTCAAGGTACTTCTTATCGAGTTGTATTGGTTCACCTTTAGTCTCGAGCTTGTTTTGTCATCAGAAAAATGTCCGTAATGCTTTTGAATATGCAGAGTGGTTTCGTTGCTTGTGTATATACCCACCGGTACTTTAAAGTGCACCTAAACTCAGAAATTTTTTTTTACGCTTAACGAAATAAGCGTATTTTTTGGAGTATTTCTGTGCAAAAATTGTTTAATTTGCTCAAATCTTTAATTTTCTGTGCCCAGTCAAAATACGGAAAATCGGCCGCCATCTTGCCCTACGACCGAGTTTAAAGAGGAATGGCTCTAGCGGGTAATGTGGCGTCAAATCGAGAACACGAAAGTCTGCATTTGACACATTTTCACTTGTTTGGGAAGGTTGTCGTCGATATTGTTCGAAATATGCCGACTAGGTGTGTTGTATGAGGAATGTATGAAGCGCGATACCTTCTTGCAAATTTCGCATGTTGCTACATCCTCCTACAACACACTTAGTCGGCCTATTTTCGGACAATATCGACTACAACCTTCCCAAACAAGTGAAAATGTGTGAAATGCAGACTTCCGTGTTCTCGATTTGACGCCACATTACCCGCTAGAGCCATTCCTCTTTAAACTCGGTCGTGGGGCAGGATGGCGGCCGATTTTCCGTATTTTGACTGGGCACAGAAAATTGAAGATTGAGCAAATAAAAAAATTTTTGCACAGAAATACTCCAAAAAATACGCTTATTTCTTTAAGCGAAAAAATTTTTAGGTTTAGGTGCACTTTAAATAATGGGTATAAAATAGAATTGACTTTAACCGGTTGTTTGGAAATTTCTTCACTTTCAGATCGATCAATATCCTGAAACTACATGTTACGGCCGAAAAGGGAATTCGAATGAGGAATATTATCAGCTTTAAAAGTTCATTAATTCAAAGGGTTCCTCTACTCCAGCAGGTCGCTAATTCGGTTTATTTTCTAGTTGTTCCTAAGTTATACTAATTATAGAAATGAATAAAAGCTGATAGTTTCTAAAGAAACTGTTTGGAGCTGCGTCGGTGGGGGTAACGAAATAATTTGGATATATCAACAAAGTTGAAATGGTAAATTGGCTACCGTAACGATTGCAAAAGCTGACATTTCGAGCGTTAGCCCTTCGTCGGAGCGAATAGAGGAATTGTGGGTTGTGCGTGCTTTCTGCCTTTAAAAGCACGCACAACCCACAATTCCTCTATTCGCTCCGACGAAGGGCTAACGCTCGAAACGTCAGCTTTTGTAATCGTTACGGTGGCCAATTTACCATTTCAACTTTGTTGAGATATCCAAATTATTTCGTTACTCCCACCGACGCAGCCCCAAACAGTCTCTTTTAGATCATCTACTCTCTTATCTTTATGTGAGGAGGAGGAAACTCAAGGCTACTTGATCTTTACCTTTAGTTATACTTTAATCAATGGATAATAAAAAATCGTCCAAATCATTTAAATACAAAATACTTTGAAATAAAATACCAAATTATACTAATTATAGGTCTACCGCTTTCGAGAGGTTAACTACTCCAATATTTCCACTCTCTTTTCAAGCTTTTTTGTAGTTCAGAATTGAGTACAATACACAAAGAATATTTTTACTTTATTATCGGCCCTAGCAGAAAATAACAGCATATCAAAGAAAGTTCCCTTATTCATATTGCATTTTCAAACAGTATTATAGCTGACGTGTTTTGTGCTTACCAAGGGATTTGACTTAAGTGCTAATTCGTATTTAAATTCAGCTTTGGTAATTGATTGATATAAACAGTTGAGAGCCGTCCACATATAATTGCTTAGTAGTTTAGCTGAGGTCGCTATTTGGAATAAAGAATTAAACAAATTTCGATTCCACGTTGGTTTAACATTAAGTTGAGAACTTTTTCCATTTTCAGCTTGCCGAGTCTGATAATTATTAGTGTCAACTTACCACACAAACAATATGGCACTTAATAAGATTCCTATCAACTTAAGTTGATCCAAGTAAAGAGGGTCTGTTTGTCGCACTGTGCAATGGGAGGAGAAATATTAAAAGATGTCTCTACAATTGCCCCTTATTGTTATATTGTCATATCTAAGATAATCACTTACAATCTGTTGGCGAAAGGAGAAGAACAAATAGAAAATGTAAAAGAAAGAAACGGCAGCAATTCTTTGTTCTTTTGTTTTGCCCTAGTTTCGTCGGAGACGAAACGGAGGTGGAAGAGCCACAAAAGGTTATAAATTACACAGTTGAATTCAAATATTCTAAAATAGGTTTGTATCTGCGTCCAGAGGTGTCCATACCGATTAATTTGAAATCACTATATGCATTCGAAAACCTGAACTGATTGACATGGGTTGGACATCCTTAGCTTGAATCTTCTTTATTTTTCTTTCTCAGACGTTTTTCAAACGAATAAACAATTATAAGGAGGTTATATAATTACTAAGTAGGAAGTAATGTTTTTTCGCTGTTTAGATGAAATATTTCTCGTTGCAATCCCAGATAACCTCAGTGCAAGAAAAAGGAGACGAGAAAACAGAAGAATGTCGACCAATTTCACTGAAGGTGGAACACAGACCAAGACATCTCAAGAACTGTATTGTTCCCCCTCACTAGTTCAACAAGAATCAAAAATTTCTTTCCTAACAGTCCACATTCTCCTCTCCATCACAGCATTTCTTGGCAATTCTCTTATCCTCGTTGCCCTTCACAAAGAGTCATCCCTTCATCCGCCGTCCAAACTCTTGTATCGTTGTCTGGCAGCAACTGATCTGTTGGTTGGTCTTGTTACCCAGCCTCTCGTTGCTAGTTTATGGCTTTCTGTGACTCACGAACAATGGAATCTTTGTCGATACGCATTTGAAGCCTCCTCCCTCACAGGCTATACATTATGTGGAGTGTCTTTGATGACGATGAGGGCCATAAGCGTGGACAGACTTCTCGCCCTGCTGTTGGGGCTGAGATACAAACAAATTGTAACTTTGAAACGCACATACATCATTATAGCTAGCTTTTGGATTGAATGTACTGTCGCTGCTTTATGCTACACATTAGATTACCGTATACCCATTCTGTACTTCTCTATATTAATACCATCTTGCCTTGTTATTTCAGTCGCCTCGTATATAAAAATTTTTCGGGGTCTCAGTCGTCATCAGGCTCAAGTACAAGATCATGTCCAACAACAGTGGAGCCAATCAAATACCCAGAACATTGTGCGATACAAAAAGGCAGTGTACAGTGCATTGTGGGTGCAGTTAGCATTAGTAGTTTGTTATGCACCAAACTTTATACTGACAGTTGTAGTCGTTTGCAGTAAAACATATTCATCAGACCTAGTAGTAATATTGGAAGTAGCAATTGCCTTAGTTTTCTTTAACTCGACTTTAAACCCGTTCCTTTACTGCTGGAAGATAAGTGAAGTAAGACAAGCAGTGAAGCAGACAATTAGACAAGCACTTTGCTGTCCATGGAGTTAGGTCCTCCTCAACTTATAAAGAGTACTTTCGAAGCTGAAAGTGATTACACAGTTGTTGCATGAAAACGCCCGTCAAATATGTTATTGGATAGGAAGAAATCGAAAGCTCAAATAATACTGCTGCTTGAGGCATGTACACAGTCTGTTGTAAATATTTTCCCCGTTAATTCTTGTTTTTTATGTTATAAATATTTCCCCTGTTAATTTATATTTTTTAGGCTGATTTATGTCAATCATCGAACAATACTTTTGATTTCTGTCGCGCAAAGCTCTGTGAGGATCTCACGTCTAATCGAGTAATCATGATAACAAAATGGCTTGTTGTGTACACCATGCAAATAGCTGAAAGAAGGCAATGGAAACACTAACCATATCTTTGCAAGACTGTTGTTCGTGTTAGCTAGCCACCAATGATCATGAATACAGTAAGGTATAATTGAAGAAAGATATGCATGCATTTTACTTTCATGATTAATCTTCTTTTAGAAATATAAAAGTATTGGGTAAAAAATTCAAAGAGTAGTTTGAGGGATCTTTTAATTTCAAAGTTCCTTTCCTAATTTAAAGGAAGCGACTTGTTATTGACGCCATATTACCAAACGAGTTGCGTTGGTTGACATTTAGTCTCGAAATTGTCTTGTTATCAGAAAAATTTCTGTAATGCTTATGAATATATAGAGATGGTTCCGTTGCCTGCGTATGTTAAAGTTGCACCGCCCTCGCGGGAGCCTGGCCGTTCGCCTTAAACATAAAAAAACTCCAGGTATCCTTTGCGGATAAAAGGAAGATTCCATGTGAACGGCACTTAGGATAAGAGAACTGCTTAGAAAAGCTGTGAGGGAGTGGCGAATGTTGACAGTAGACAAATAAATTGGTTACTGTTTTACCTAAAAATCTTCCTCATTAGAGTTCCCTTTTCTTAAAGACTCCTTATATGAACTGCTTACCCTGTCAAAAGACATGTCTGTTTTCCTTCTGAGATGTACGTGATGGAACCCTGCTTTGGTCATCACCCTTGTCACCAGCGTTTAGTCATTAAAAATTCCGGCGCGAAAACCTTTTAAATGGGAAACAGACCAATTGTTTTCAGCGTTCATTGATGTGCCTTGTATTTACATTATCAAATAAACGGAGACAATTTGTGAGTTAAAAGCAAAGTAAAGGCCGGTAATTTTTCCAATTAAGCTGAACAAATTCAAGTTTCTTACTTCCTCATTAGTTTTGACCGGCTCGTATCGCAATATGACGGTAACGTCAACTGCTTTATTTTAGAAAGAAGGAATCAAAATTGTTTTACCGTCAAGGAACAAATTCTTCAATAAGATATTCTTCACCACAACCTTAAGACCAGACTTTATTAACGTTAACAAGAAAGTTAGACAAGAGGGCAAAACCCAGCTAAAAGTATGGTTAGCTTTCCTTTACCATGCATGAATGCATAGCTCCGTTTCTTTTATGTACTGTTGTATTTATGGCGAGTGCCGTCGCTTGAAAAACATTTTAAAACGTGGTTCTAGTGTTTCCGTTCGCTTTCTTTAAAAGATATAAGGAACAACTTGCTCAATAAATAACTTCAACCAAATTCACTCTCACCTTCTGTTATATTACTGGTCACCATAATTTATCAGTTCATCAGTAAGGCAGTGGTACACTAAGAAAAAGCTATTATCATCCTCCAGGGACGCTTCGCTTAGCGAGTTTGTGCAAACTATCTTCCCCACCTAACGTGCAAACAATAAAAGGAAGATTCCTTGCGAACGGCACTTAGGATAAGAGAGCTGCCAAGAGAAGCTATGAGGGAGAGGCGAATGTTGACTGCAGACAAACAAAATTAATTGATTACTGTTGTAATCCATCAATTAGCGAAGGGGAACGTGACTGGTAATAAAATATATGCTGCGTTCCACCTCGTGTCAGATTTTGGTCACGTTCTTCTGACAATCCAGTCCAATGAAGAGCCATCTCCAGTTTTTCGGCTTTGATTCAGGCAAGACATATGTTGTCTCACCTGAACTTGCAGCACCATCAGTACTTGAAATGACTTTTTCTTTGCAAAATTTCCCGCCGTGACTACTCTGGCTCCGAAACTGATGATGATGGATGGGAGAGAGTTAAACCTAGGAGAAGGCGGTACAGACATTAATTTTTTATTTATATTCAATGAGTAAGCTTAAAATAATTTCTTTAAATGTGCGAGGACTCGGGTCCTCCAGTAAAAGTCGAAAAATTATTCAAGAATTAAATTATTCAAACTGTGACATAATCCTTTTACAAGAAACACATGTCTCATGCAAAAATCAAGCGGAGGAATTCGAAATACTCTGGCGCGGCAAATGTCTGTGGTCCTTCGGGACTGGCAGGTCTGCCGGTGTTGCCATCCTCTTTTCTCTAAACTTCCCAGGCAAAATTATCCGTTTTTTGACCGATTCCGAAGGAAAAATATTGAGCTTACTCATTGACTACTATAATTCTAAACTAAATTTAGTAAACATTTACTCTCCCAATACTATTTCGGATCGTAAAAGTTTTTTCTCTTGTCTGCACAATTACTTTCTCCCCCAAGGGGATCTAGTGATCGGGGGAGACTTTAATTGTGTAGACAATGTCCTAGATAAATTAAATTGTTCCGCCATCCTATTGTCTGATCAAAAACTTCTCCGATCCCTTTGTGCTGACTTCTCACTTACAGACATTTGGCGCAAAAACAACCCGCGCAAAGTAACTTTCACCTGGTCTAACAAAGACCATACCCAGGCATCTAGAATTGACCGCTTTCTCGTCGCTAAAGGCTTAACCCTAGTAACGAAATGTAATATTCTTCCATGCGTATACGACCTATCCGATCATGACTTTGTAAAAATTGAACTAACGACTAACCCTTCTAATCACGGTCCTGGAATTTGGAAGTTCAACAGCTCTTTACTCTCAGATGTAGAATTCAAAAACATTATGTCAAAATCGATTAATAACTTTAAGCTTAAAATTCCCGAATTCGCCTCCCTTCGCGAATGGTGGGATGCTCTAAAAATTGAAATCCGCAAAACAAGTATTTCATACTGTATCCGTAAACAGAGAATAGCAAATGCCAAAAGAATCCTAATTACTAAGCAATTAACCCATGCTAAAAACGCTTTACATTCTAATCGCTTAAATAACCCAGGTGTAATTAGCGATTTGGAAAGCCAATTGTCCTCTCTAATCTCGAAAGAAGCCGAAGGAGCTAAAGTCCGCTCCCGAGCACAATGGTTCGAAGAAGGCGAGAAACCAACACGCTATTTCTTCCGTCTGGAGAAAAAACGAGCTGACATGAATAGTTTTGAATCTTTTTTTGACGAGAACGGTGTTCTCAGAAATTCTCAAAATGATCTTGAAAGAATTTTAACCAATTTCTACAAGAATTTATTCACCAAAGATCCTCTTGATATGCGAATTCAAACTGAAATAATTGACGACCTCGAATTTTCACTGACTGATTATGAGCGCAATTTATGTGAAGGCCCTTTTTCTAATAAAGAATTACTTACTGCATTGGAAGGCCTTCAGACCGGCAAGTCACCCGGTTCTGATGGTCTCCCAACAGAATTTTACTCGTGTTTTTGGAACGATTTGAGCGAATCTCTCCTTTCTGTTTTGAACGAGGCCTTTCTTGCTGGCTCCCTCGCGGATAGCCAGTACGAGGGCCTCCTACGACTCATCCACAAAAAAGATGATCGACGCCTCGCAAAAAATTGGCGCCCAATTTCCTTGTTAAACACTGACTACAAGTTAGCATCTAAAATCATCACTGAACGATTGAAAAAAGTCATGAACTCCATCGTGCATTCAGACCAAACGTGCGGCGTGGTCGTCCGCACTATCTTCTCAAATTTGGCCTTACTTCGTGATGCCCTTGACATGATTGACAAAACTAATGAACCAGGTATTCTCATTTCCTTAGATCAAGAAAAAGCTTTTGACCGAGTTGACCACGAATTCATGATGAGAGTATTGCGTAAATTTGGTTTCGGCCCCTCCCTTTGTGGGTGGGTCGAACTATTTTATTCTAAAGCCTTCTCTAGAATCATTGTTAATGGCTCCCTGTCCCCCCCTGTCCACTTAAGAAGAGGGGTGAGACAAGGATGCCCATTATCTCCTCTCCTTTATGTGCTAGTTTCAGAAGTATTATCAACGCAAATCCGTAATTGTAAAGATATTGAAGGTTTCCTGCTCCCCGGAGCAGGGGGCCTTCAATATAAAATATCCCAGTACGCTGACGATGCTACTTGCATCTTAAAATCCGAAAGATCTCTTTCTTCACTTCTCCGAGTCGTATCAAAATTTGAACAAGGATCTGGCGCTAAACTGAACACGTCCAAATCTGAAGCAATGTGGTTAGGAAAATGGCGAACTAGAATTGAATCTCCCTATGGCCTCAAATGGGTCACTAAAATGAGAGTGCTTGGTGTTTACTTCTCAAACGGCCTCGTCAATGTCGACGACGACAATTGGCGGGCCAAATTAGACAAACTAAGTTCGGTTCTAAATCTTTGGAAACAAAGAGACCTGTCTTTTATCGGTAGAACCTTAATTGTAAACACTTTAGGCGCAAGCCGTTTATGGCACGTTGCTAAAGTCATCCCCCCACCCCGTTGGGTGCACGATAGCTTTAAGTCGATCATTTGGCCTTTTATCTGGAAAGGAAAAATGGAAAATGTAAGTCGCGATCGCTGTTGTGCGCCCCCATCCTCTGGGGGCCTCAACGTCGTTAATTTTAAAGCTAAGTGCGCTAGCCTGCGCCTTTCTGTTTTTTCCAGTTTAAGAGATGACTTTGGCACATCCAAATGGCATTACCTAGCTCGATATTTTTTAGGACATAAGCTAACTATTCTAGATCCCCGTTTTTCTTTTCCCACAAATTCTGGCCCCTCTTCCTTCCTTCCTTCCAATTACTACCGGCTTTGTTTAGATAATTTCCGTACCTTGCATCAGAAAACTGGTGCCTTACCTGATTTACTCACCAGTAAGAATTTATATCTTTTGTTGCTTGACCCCGTCTGCGTTGCACCCCGGTGCTCCGGTTTTTGGGCGTCTGCTATGGACCGCCCCATCAATCGTTGGGCCTGGGTGTGGCGCAAGTCTCGCCTAAAGCTAATTGAGAACAAGAAGAACGATCTAATTTGGCTATTGATCCTTAGAATGATCCGCGTAAGATATCTCCTAAAGTCTTGGGGATACATCAATAATGATAAATGCGCGATCTGCGGTAAAACAGAAACTATTGAACACTGTTTCTTGGGATGTCCCAGAGTTGTGAAAGTCTGGGACTATTTCTCTCCCCTTTTTCGTGTTCTACTCGACTCCCCCTTCTCTATCTCCCCTAACTCTATCTATTACCCCTTTTCCCTAGACCAATCTACCACCAGTATATCCTTATCTAACTTTCTCAAGGCAACCATCATATATTGGTGTTGGCTTGCCAGAAATAAAGCTACCTTCGAAGGTTCTCTTTTGAGCTCCAACGCGATTATCGACTTAATTAAAAAAGATGTCCAACTCAGAATTCTTAGCAGCGACACTGATACCTTAAGGAATTTTTGGTCTTTTAAAAACGCATTTTGTTCGGCCGATGCTGGTAAACCTGTCTTCTTTCCCTCTCTTGCTCCCCCCTGAACCTTTGTATATAATAAAACTTGTTAAACCTCGCCCATGAGGGGTGCTTACTCCGGGCTACAGGCCCGCGCGCTGTTTGCGCCCCACATGGTCTGAAATATCTCTTTGTAAATAGTAAATAGAAAACTTTTAAATAGAACTTTGTTACCTCTTACAGGTGGGCGCTTACTCCGGGCTGTTATAGCCCGTGCGCTGTTCGTGCCGCCTGTAAGAGAAAATGTCATTAGTTAATTGAGACCTGTAATTACCTAAGTAACTCATAATTTAATTCGAATACTTTAATCAATTAGAATTGTAAATAGATATCATTGACGAAATAAAACTGCGTGGTCTCCAGGCTTTTATATTTAAAAAAAAAAAAAAAAAAAAAAGTACTGTCTGCAGTTAGATATAGCTCTTTGGCATACAAAGCTTTGCTTTCATGTCCAAATTGAGCACTCTAACTAGGATGAGTCATTGCTCTGCAATTGCGCATGCTCGCTAGTGTACTCTAGTTTGAGCACTCTGGCATGGCTTAGACGATACCACAAAGGTTGGATCGTTTGGGGTGACCATATTGGTTCTCCTCCATCCTAGAATTAGCACTGCACTGATGAGGCCCAGAAGGCCGAAACAGTACTGTCTGCAGTTAGTTATATATATATATATATATATATATATATATATATATGTCCATATCTAATGACAACTTTATGGGAAAATTGTAATGATGAACTCCCAGCAATATTGACTACTCCAACAATATACAGCTGTAAATCGTGTCGTAAAAGTGTCAAAAAATGCTCTTAGCGGTTTTAGCTGGGGTATCGATTCTTATTTTGAACCAAAAGAGGGTAACGATTCTTTTAAAAACTAGCAATTCCGTACTACTCTTCCCTTTCTGTCAACAATGCGCAAAAAGAAGTAAATGACTGAAGACGAAGACCCCCAGAAGGCTGGCGTTTCTTTTGGCCTTTTTTCAGTGACACCAAAAGCTACTCAGTGTTTATTTTAGCCGGAAAATGTATTTGGCCGTGGTTTTGTTATGGCATCGCTCAATATAAATACTTTACTCGGCCATATTGACCAGCTTAAGATATTTATAGGTAGTTAAAAACTCGCTATATTGGTGATCAATGAGACCAAGCTTGATAGTTCCATCGGTGATTCAGAAATATATCTACCGGGATTTAACGTCTTCAGAAGGGACCGTACCATCAACGGGAGATGCGGTGGCGGTGTATTTTTTTATTTACGAAACAACGTAAATTACCATGTCTTGGAGGAGCTCGGTGCTGACCAACTTGAATGTCTTGTTATCGAAATCACCAGACCGCATTCCAGACCATTTTCAATAGGTACATGGTACAGACCGCCAAGTTCACAACAAGAAATTATTAATCAATTTGAAAACCTTTTAGATATAACTGTTTCAGAACGCAGCGATTTCTACCTACTCGGTGGCCTGAATTGTGACATGTTGCACGAGCGGTCAAACAACCACACGTCGCCGCATTTAATAAACATATTTGATGTTCACGGATTGAGTCAAATGATTTCTGAACCAACTAGGATTACATCGATATGACGAACATTGATTTATCTTTCTATAAGTAATAATCCCAAAAAATATTTAATTCTGTGTCGTTCATCGTTGCATTAGCGATCATTCACTTGTGTTTATGACGATAAAGATACGCTATGAACGTGCTGTTTCGCATTGCTCTATTGAAACTCGCAGTTTTAAGAATCTTAATATCGACCAATTTCTACATGACCTTGTACGAAATCCATGGGATTTATTTGGCTTAGGGTCAGATGTGGGACGCATGGAAGACCTTAAGGACGCTCCCAATGGATTTCACAAGTGCTGATGCGTAAAATCCACAAACGAAATTATTTTAAAAAAGAAAGCTGCCGGCAAAAATAATGTTGCTAGGTGGGAACAGTACAAGCAGGCGCAAAATAGTCCATCAATCGAGATCGGAGATGAAGGGTAGTCAGAAAAAGGCTATTAACACTTGATTGACAATTTATTTTATTCTATCTCATACTCCTGGGGAACCCATAGTTACTCTCGGCTAGGCGTTGAGCTTGTACAACACTTCCTTTCTGCTCCCCAAACCTTTCGCGTACTTCCTATCTTTACAACCGCACGCCGAGGCAGGAACCTATCATAGAATCTAGATTGTCAAAAATGAAGACAAATCAGCTCGGCTAGACACTATCGGCTTCGCTTTTAGTCTGAAGTGTCATCAAAAACTAAATTATTCATATCATTTTCATAGCATGCCACTTTATTTTTTTATTTTTACTCCATTGCTTTTGTTACAGACACCGGGATGACTGACAGACAAAACTGCATAAATCCCTTCATGATTCTTGAATTAGGGTTCTCTCCCGGAAATTGACTTTGTAATTGCTCAGAACAAAAGACTGCAGCTTTGGAACTAAACAATGGCATATTGGTCGCAGTCAGGTATTGATTCCAGTAGATAAAATTTAATCTAACTTCAATGAAAGTTTTTTCCTTGGCAAACAAAGACGACATCGGCCATACTATTGTTTGACAATATAGTAAGAAAACTCCCTTTTATCACTTTATTGAGATGAATTTAAAAAATGAGTATATTTAGATCTGCTTTCATTTTCTAGGGTTGTGAATAATGCGGAAATACTCTCTGTATTGTTGTCAATTCTAAACTCAAAAAAGACTTCTTATAACGAATTAAAAGAGAGCAAATGAAAGTTAGGGACAGTAACTCGCTTGGAAATGATAAAAATAGAATAAAAACAACTTGGAGTTAGTTCACAGTTGCACCAGCAACAAACGTGAAAAGTAAACATGGAGAATAAACATGAGAGTATAATACATGTATATATTTCCTTCGATGATGACTTGTTCTACTCATGATGAATTGTGGTGGCACAAAATACTCCTTTAAAAAGATATAGATGGTGTTTCCGTTTCCTTCCCTTCGATTGTCTTCGTGCAAAAAAAAAAAAAAAAAACAGACCATGCTCAATTTTATTGAGCTTCCTATATCTTCCCATCCGTTCATATATCTGGCTAGAGTTCTAAAATAATCATCGAGACTTTATAATTCTGCTTAGAAGGTATTAATAAGGGCAATGTTTGGGGAGGCACTAACTCGATGGAAAGCTAAATACTTCTCAGATAGTTTGCTTCACTGCTTGTCTCACTTCATTTATTTTCCAGCAGTAAAGGAAAGGATTTAACGTTGAGTTAAACAAAACTAAGAGAGATGCTAAACCTCTTATGATGAGTAAGTGTGTTGAATATGTTTTTCTTTGGCTGATCACAATTTCCACCAAAACATGTGGCAAATAACAAACAAAAAATGCCAACTGCACCCACAGTGCACTGTAAACTGCCTTTTGGTATCGCGCAATGTTCAGTGCATTTGGTTGGCTCGTCTGTTGTTGAACATGATCTTGTACTTGTGTCTGATGATGCTTGAGAGTGAGAAATATTTTTGAGTTCGAGGCCAGTGAAATAAAAAGGCAAAGTGGTATACTTATGTACCCGTACAACAAGGTTAAACGGAGATCAAAACTGGCGCTTAAACCGGCGACAAGAGATAAAACCCAAAAGGTAGCTACAATGATATATGCTCGCTTCAAAGTTACAGTTTGTCTGTATCTCAGCCCCAGCAACAGGGCGAGAAGTCTGTCCACGCTTATGGCCGCCATTGTCAACAAAGACACTCCAGATAATGCATAGCCTGATATGAAGGTTGCGTCCCTTGCGTATGTACAAGGAGACCAGTGTTTGTGAGCTATAAACATCCAACAAGAAGCCATGAGAGGCTGGGCTACAAGGCCAACCAACAGATCAGTTGTTGCCAGACAACGATACAAGAGTTTGGACGGCGGATGAAGGGAAGACTCTTTGTGAAGGGCAACAAGGATGAGAGAATTTCCAACAATTGCCGTGATGGAGAGGAGAATGTTAACTGTTGAGAGGGAAATTGACTCTTTATGAAGCCCACTCACCAAAGAGGGGGAGCACGTCAGTTCTTCCAGTGTTTTCGTCTTCGTTCCACACCCACTGAAATTTTTTGTGGACATTATTCGGTATTTGTTACCTTCTTTTTATAGGTTATCTGTGATTGCACTAAGATCACTGAGACCTTAATGACGTCCTTAATAATCATCAAATAAGACTTCTCTACCAGCGTCTATTTACTTACAATGCATCGGGATATTGTCTATTTTGTCAACGTAAAGAGAATATTTTTTTTCCTTGAACTTTGAACTATATGGCCATACCAACTGGCTATATGGTAATCTAATGTGTAGGATAAAAGAATGACATTAGATACAATCCAAAAGGTAGCTACGATGAAGTATGTGCGCTTCAAAGTTACGATTTGTCTCTATCTCAGCCCCAACAGCAGGGCGAGAAGTCTGTCCACGCTTATGGCTGTTATCGTCATCAAAGACACTCCACATAACGCACGGGCTGTGATGGCGGCTGCGTCACTCTGCGAGTCGACAAAGACTCAGAAAATTGTCTATTATGGCAAAAAGCTTATTTTTGTCCCTTTAACTTGTCAGGTACACCCCGTATGAAATTGGAATAAGAGGAAAATACATTAAAACACATGAAACATTATCATGGTTTTCTCTGTGCGACAAACAATTCCTCCTCGGGAAGTCACTCATTATCAACGGTTCAGTACGAGTTACTTTGCTCGTGAATAAGTTTAACCCCTGAGCAACACGACTCGCGGACAATGGAGTGACGTGCCGCTATGCTAATAACGAGGACTAGCTCGTAAGCTGACCCAGTTTTATTGACAGGGTGTCAATCAAATGTCCATATCATTTGTGTAAAGTTGAGGCGTGAATCGTTATCAGCATCAGCAAGCTAGAAATAAAGAAACTGAAACAACCGGTTATGGTCAATTTCATTTCACACGAATTATTAAAGTTTGTTAACATACACAAGCAACGGAACCATCTTTACATATTCATAAGCATTACGGAAATTTTTCTGGGGCGATAAAACAAATTCGAGACTAAACATCGACAAATGCAACTCGTTTGGCAATATGGCGTCGATAACAAGCCTCTTTCTTTGAGTTAAGAAAAGATGTTGAATTTAAAAAACTCTTTTAAACTTCTCTTTGAAGTTTTATCCAACAATTTTCTATTGCTAAAAAATTAGATTAAACACGAAAGTAAAATGCACCCATATCTTTTTTCGATTATACCTTGCCGTATTCATGAACATTGGTAGCTAGCAAGCACGAAAACTACTCTTGAAGAGATATGGTTGGTGTTTCAATGCATTTATTTCAGCTGTTTCTGTAAAAAAAAGCTATTTAGTGCACACAACAAGCCATTTTGTTTTAATGAATACTCGATTAAAAGTGGGAGCCCCACAGGGCCTTGCGTTACAGAAATCAATAGTATTGTTCAATAATTGACATTAATCAACATAAAAAACATGAATTAACGGTAAAAATATTCACAACACAAAAGAACATAGATCAACGGATACACTATCCCCAACAGACTGCGTACAGACCTCGAACAAAAATATTATTTGAGCTTTTGATTTCTTCCTATCTAATAACATATTTGACGGGTTCGTATGATGGACGATCCTCGCAGTAGATAGCGCTATTTAGGCAATAGCGAAAATCAGACCTGAAAAAAATCAGGCATGTACGGGATTCGAACCACTGACCTCTGCGATACTAGTGCAGCGCTCTACCAATTGAGCTAACAAGCCAACTGAGAGCAGGCCGTTAAGTTGATTCGTAATAAACCCGTGAAAGTAATAAATGAGATACAATGAATATATGAAGTTCATATATTCATTGTATTTCATTTATTACTTTCACATTGTAATCAGGCCTCTACGTATTCCGTACAGGCCTGATTTTTTTCAGGTCTGATTTTCACTATTGCCTAAATAGCGCTATATACTGCGAGGATCGTCCATCATACGTATCTAATACCGCAGTTCAAAAATACATGAACTTCATATATTCATTGTATCTCATTTATTACTTTGACGGGTTTATTACGAATCAACTTAACGGCCTGCTCTCAGTTGGCTTGTTAGCTCCATTGGTAGAGCGCTGCACTTGTATCGCAGAGGTCAGTGGTTCGAATCCCGTACAGGCCTGATTTTTTTTTCAGGTCTGATTTTCGCTATTGCCTAAATAGCGCTATCTACTGCAAGGATCGTCCATCATACGTATCTAATACCGCAGTTCAAAACTATATGAACTTCATATATTCATTGTATCTCATTTATTACTTTGACGGGTTTATTACGAATCAACTTAACGGCCTGCTCTCAGTTGGCTTGTTAGCTCAATTGGTAGAGCGCTGCACTAGTATCGCAGAGGTCAGTGGTTCGAATCCCGTACAGGCCTGATTTTTCTCAGGTCTGATTTTCGCTATTGCCTAAATAGCGCTATCTACTGCGAGGATCGTCCATCATACGTATCTAATACCGCAGTTCAAAAATATATGAACTTCATACATTCATTGTATCTCATATTTGACGGGTGTTTTCATACAATAATTGTGTAATCACTTTCAGCTTTAAAAGTACTTTATATAACTCGAGGAGGACCTAACTCCATGGACAGCAAAGTGCTTGTCTGATTGTTTGCTTCACTGCTCGTCTTACTTCAGTTATCTTCCAGCAGTAAAGGAGGGGGGCTTTGGGATTTTCGGTTTTGCGGTTTTTGGGCCTAAAAGGTTCGGTTTTTCGGTTTTTCGGTTTTGATATTCAGAGTGGTTTGCGGATTTTACGTGTTTTTGCATTTGGTTTTCGGTTTTCACGAAAACTCTGATGCGGTTTTCGGTTTTTGCTTTTTGACCCCTTTAAAGGTGAAAATGTAGCGGTTTTGTCAGGTTTGCATGCGGTTTTCGGTTTTGCTGCCTTTTTTCGTCGGTTTTTCGGTTTTGGAGGTTTTTTTCTCCGGTTTTGCGGTTTCCCAGAGGCCCCGGTGCCCCCCTCGTAAAGGAAAGGGTTTAACGTCGAGTTAAAGTAAAGTAAGACACCTGCTACTCCCCTTAGGACTACAAAGTGTGATGAATACGTTTTACTACAAGCGACTACAATTGTCTCTATAAAGTATGGTGCCTAACAAAGTACTAATGCTAACTGTACCCACAGTGCACTGTACACTGCCTTTTTGTATCGCGCCGTGTTAAATGCACTTGGTTGGCTCGGCTTTTGTTGGAAATGATCTTGTACTTGGGCCTGATGACGACTGAGACCCCGAAAAATTTTTATATAGGAGGTGACTGAAATAATAAGGCAAGATGGTATTAATATAGAAAAATACGGAATGGGTATACGGTAATCGAACGTGTAACATAAAGCAGCGACACTAGATAAAATCCAAACGCCAGCTGCAATGATGTATGTGCGTTCCAAGGTTACAATTTGTCTGTGTCTCAGCCCCAACAGCGGGGCGAGAAGTCTATCCACGCTTATGGCCGTCATCGTCGTCAAAGACACTCCACATAATGTATAGCCTGTGAGGAAGGAGGCTTCAAATGCATATCGACAAAGATTCCATTGTTCGTGAGTCACAGAAAGCCAAAAACTAGCAACGACAACTAGGCTGGGTAACAAAACCAACGAACAGATCAGTTGTTGCTAGATAACGATACAAGAGTTTGGACGGCGGATGAAGGGAAGATTCTTTGTGAAGGGGAACAAGAATAAGAGAATTGCCAAGAAATGCTGTGATGGAGAGGAGAATGTTGACTGTCAAGAAAGAATTTAAAAAAATTCTTGTTGAAGCCCACCAACCAGAGAAGGGAAACAATGCAGTTCTTGAAATGTCTTGGTCAGTGTTCCCTCCCAGTAAAATTTGCCGTCGACATTATTCTGTATTCCTCTCTTTTTTTCCTTTTTTGAGAAATATTCGATCTACACAGCTACACAACGACGACGAGCACTAAAAAAAGAGCTCCCTACGTACTGAGTCATATAACTTCCCCATCATTGCTTATTTGTTTGAAAAATGTCAGAGAAATTGTCGCTTTAACTTGTCAGGTACACCCCGTATAAAATTGGAAAAGGAGGCAAATACATAAAAACACCTGTAACATAATTACTGTTTTCTCTGTACGACCTAAAATCCCTCTTAAGTTAGCCTACGGGCCCATTATCGACGTTTCAGTAAGAGTTACTTCGCTCGTGAATGATAAGTTTGAGGCCTTGAGCAACACGACTCGTGGACAAAAGAGCGACGCAAAACTAATAACAAGGACCTGCTCGCAAGCTGACCTAGTTTCATTGATGGGGTGTCAATCAAATGTCCATATCATTTGTGTAAAGTTGAGGCTTGAATCATTATCAGCCTAAGCAAGCTAAAAATAAAGAAGATTCAAGTTAAGGATTTCCAACCCATATCAATCAGTCAAGGAAATTCAAATGCCTATAACGAATTGAAATTGATGTATAGCCACACATGCAAACTTACTTTAACATATTCGAATTCAACAGTGTAATTAGTAACATTTTGTGGCTCTTCTACCTCCGTTTCGTCTCCGACAAAACTAGAACAAAACAAAAGAAGAGCTAAAAAATGACGCGAACATACAATTTTCTGCTGCTTTCGTTTGCATTCTCTATTTGTTTTCCTCCTTTCGCCAAGAAATTAATATTCTTAGTGATTTTCCTGGATATTAATAAGCCAAAGTTTGCCTATTATATCGTAGTTATACAATTTCTTCGCTTCCAACGTCTTGTTCGCGAAAAGACAAGTAAATTATTTTGGTATGAAACAAGCTTTGACGTATAAGGCAGCTCACTGAATATTTCATGTCGTAATTCTCTCAAGCGATTATATTAGCAATTGTCCTCTGATAATGAAGTTTTTATTATAACGCTAAAGTTAACATGATAATCCATTGATCAAGAAGTAAAATGAACGAATTGGGATAAATTTTATCGAAAAAACAAAGTTTGTGTTGTTAACTTGCTTACTGCCAATTTTGGTGACCGAGAGATCAAGGGTTTTAGAGAAAATGGTGAAAGAAACAAAGGAAACAAAAACTGTGTTCAGCCACCTTGATCTAGGAATGAATTAGTATCAAGAGTCAAACACATGGACAAATGTAATAGCATTGTTATTCTACAACTTATTAAAAGCTCAGTCTTGTTATGTAGAAATTCATTCAGAGCTGAGTAAGGAGGATTAATGAATATCATCAGTGTGGGGAAAAAAAGAAAAATCCGGTGAAAAGAACTCTATAAGAACCAGTAACTTCCATTTTATTCCATATGCTAATTTACACATTGCTAGCATTAGTCAAGCAATAGTATACATCTCTAAAATTCATAAGCATTATGCACTATGTACAGACTTCCAATTTTTTGATAAGTTTCTAATTTCTTCCTATATAACCAACATACAACATATCTGACGAGCGTTCTCTCTGGCTGGTACTAATCGTGACGTTTCTACTAAGCTATGAAAACTGTCCATTAGAGTGTACCCTAAGAAACCGCGGACCTAACTCTAAAACCATGGACAGCAAAACGCTTGTCTGATTGTCTGTTTCATTGCTTGTCTTACTTCACTTATCTTCCAGCAGTAAAGGAACGGGTTTAACGTCGAGTTAAAGTAAAGCAAGACAGCTGCTACTCCCATTATGACTACTGAGTCTAATGAATACGTTTTATCGTCACCGATTACTACTGCCACTATGATTAAGTATGGTGCATAGCAAACTACTAGTGCTAACTGCACCAACAGTGAACTGTACCCTGCCTTTTTGTATCGCGCCATGTTCAGTGCATTTGGTTGGCTCGGCTGTTGTGGGCCATGATCTTGTACTTGAGCCTGATGATGACTGAGACCCCGAAAATGTTTATATAGGAGAGGAATGAAATAACAAGGCAAGATGGTATAATTATACAGGTATACCAAATGGTTATGCGGTAATCTAATATGTAGCATAAAGCAGCGACGCTAGATAGAATCCAAAAGGTAGCTAAGATGATGTATGTGCGCTTCAAAGTTACAATTTGCCTGTATCTCAGCCCCAACAATAAGGCGAATAGTCTATCCACGCTTATGGCCGTTATCGTCATCAACGACACTCCACATAATGCTAAGGATGTGAGGAACGCGGCGTCACATGCGTATCGACAAAGACTCCGTTGTTCGTGGACCACGGAAATCCAGGTCGTAGCAGCGAGAGGCTGGGTAACAAGACCAACCAACAGATCAGTTGTTGCCAGACAACGATACAAGAGTTTAGACGGCGGATGAAGGGAAGATTCTTTGTAAAGAGCAACAAGGATAAGAAAATTGCCAAGAAGTGCTGTGATGGAGAGGAGAATGTTAACTGCTGCAATAGAAACTGATTCTCGTCGAAGTTCACCCGCCATAGAAGGGGAGCATAGCATTTCTCGAAATGTTTTTGCCTGTGTGCTGCCTCTGTAATTTATTGTGGACATTGTTCTGTGCTTGTTTCCTAACAATGACAAGGTAAAAGTAGCGTGCTAGACCCTAATCTGATCCAATTTGTTTTCTTCCAATGTCTTGTTCACAATAAGAATGAAATATACTTTCATATCAGATAACTTTCATGTAAAAGGAAAGTTATTGAATTTTTCTTGCTAGAGGGCAAACAATCCCTCTCTATTTGATAGGGTGTTTGTCAAATTTCCATGTCATCTGCTTGAAGTTCAAACTTGAATATTATCAAACTCGGTAAACTAGAAAAAAAAAAAAAAAAGAAAAGCTCACGATTTTACTTGGTCTATGAAAAATCTGGACTCGTACAATCTCCGAAAGCATTAAACTATTGAAATTGAAATTTTAATCAGAGATGCCAGCTTACTTTAAAATATTTCTTTTAAATTTCTAATGAACACAGTCTTGCAGCTAACAAAAATGGTCTATTATCAAGCAAGCTGCACGCTATTCAATCTTGTCGTTGTCATTATCTGGACCATTGATAAATTTTCCTTATATTACGACATACTACTACTGAAGTGAAATACAATTTATCATTCCCAGGAGGAAATCAAAGGATGGATTAGCTGGTTCTACCTTTCATCAGCAACATTCACCTCAAGACTTCCTCTAATGCGTTGACTCTTTAAAAATGCGCCCACGACATGGCTTTCAAATGACAGTGATGGCGATCCCTTTTCTTTTTTACAGTTCATAATTTACCTTACGTTTCTCATTTATGATAAGAGAAGACAACTCGTGACTAAAAATAATTTTGTAACACCTTATTCTGGTTTATTTTTTAAATGTCTCATAATAAAGGCGGCAGTCTATTTTGCGCCACAATTACGTGTTTGTCTAATTGGTTAAGTTTAATTTAGGAGTAAATTAGCATCTACAGTCAAACTTACAGACATCTATGATTGTATTGTTGTTTTACATCTTATTTGAACTCCGTCTCCACAGGCAGAAAATCATTCATAGCTGAGCGAAGAGGATAAAATACTGCATTTCATTTCGGAAAATGGAGAGATTTTGAAATAACTGTACAAAAAGCGGGGATTGTAAATTTTATCATATACACACTTACACATTGTGACTAGTATTATTATCCAACTGTGCTTCGTAGAGTACAAATAACGCCCAAAACGAGTACAAATACCTCTCGGTATTTGTACTCCAGAGAACCGGTTAGAAAATATCCACGAAATTCGCCCGTACTGAAACAACAATTTGGCGCGTTGGATAATAAATCTCTTATTAGACGTTTCGTTGTGTAGTATGGCTGAGTTTTTTTAATCGTTGCCTTAATATGGTTTAAAGAAGAATTAACATGAGAGTAAAATGTATGCATATCTCTCTTCGATTATGACTAGATATAATTATGATAAAGCTAGAATTAGTAGCACGAAGAATACTTCCTAAAGAAAGTCCACAATCAGAATTCCTCACCAGCGTTTAAGCATTTAAAATGCATCAGAAAATTTTATGTTGTGTCAAAAAATGCCCGCAACCTACGAGGTACCTCAGTTAAGAAAAAGACACTAAAAGGCAAATATAGAGACATCTGCCATTAAACTTTCACCTCCAGGATGCTAATCAAGAGTTCATGTCATTATCAGCCTCAGCAAGCTTAATAAATAATGTGAACTGGATATTTTACTCGGTCTTAGATAAATAAAGAAATTTTTGACAATCTCCGAACGCATCAAACTATTCAAATTCAAATTTTGATTACAGCTGCGAACATATTTGAAAATATTTAAGTTTACCTTAGTAGTTAATTGCGCTTTGCAGTTTTTCTCTCATCGTTAAAAATTACGCCAGCAAACCGTTTTCTACATTTTTTTTTATTCTTTGTTTATTCTCCTCCTTTAGCCAGCGAATTGTTGGATTCTCTGGTGTGATTATCCATTCTCTCTTGAGCAGTTACATCCTAATGCTTTGGTGAACAAAAATTTATCAACCGCGTTCGAAATTACAAAAATAGCCGAAGGCTTATCTGATTCTAACTTCGTCAGTAGCATTTATCTCAGGACTTCCTCGCATGCGTTTACTCTTTAAGAATGCGTCTACGAAATTTCTTTTAAGTAACATACTTGACAATTCCTTTTGTTTTTTGGAGTTTCCATTTTATTCCATATGCTCACTTACAAATTGCTAACATTAGTCAAGCAATATTATACATCTCTAAAATTCATAAGCATTATGCACTATGTACAGACTTCCACCAACAATTTTTTCGTAAGTTTCTTATTTCTTCCTATCCAACATACAACATATCTGACGAGCGTTCTCTCTGGCTGGTACTAATCGTGACGTTTTTACTAAGCTATGAAAACTGTCCATTGGAGTGTACCTTAAGAAACCGGGGACCTAACTCTAAAACCATGGACAGCAAAGTGCCTGTCTGATTGTCTGTTTCACTGCTTGTCTTACTTCACTTATCTTCCAGCAGTAAAGGAACGGGTTTAACGTCGAGTTAAAGTAAAGCAAGACAGCTGCTACTTCCATTATGACTACTGAGTCTAATGAATACGTTTTATCGTCACCGATTACTACTGCCATTATGATTAAGTATGGTGCATAGCAAACTACTAGTGCTAACTGCACCAACAGTGAATTGTACACTGCCTTTTTGTATCGCGCCATGTTCAGTGCATTTGGTTGGCTCGGCTGTTGTGGGCCATGATCTTGTACTTGAGCCTGATGATGACTGAGACCCCGAAAAATGTTTATATACGAGAGGAATGAAATAACAAGGCAAGATGGTATAGTTATTTAGGTACACCAAATGGTTATACGGTGTTCTAATATGAAGCATAAAGCAGCGACGCTAGATAGAATCCAAAAGGTAGCTAAGGTAATGTATGTGCGCTTCAAAGTTACAATTTGTCTGTATCTCAGCCCCAACAATAAGGCGAATAGTCTATCCACGCTTATGGCCGTTATCGTCATCAACGACACTCCAAATAATGCTACGGATATGAGGATGGCGGCGTCATATGCGTATCGACAAAGATTCCATAGTTCGTGGACCACGGAAATCGAGGTCGTAGCAGCGAGAGGCCCGGCAACAAGACCAACCAACAGATCAGTTGTTGCCAGACAACGATACAAGAGTTTAGACGGCGGATGAAGGGAGGATTCTCTGTGAAGGGCAACAAGGATAAGAAAATTGCCAAGAAGTGCTGTGATGGAGAGGAGAATGTAAACTGCTGCGAAAGAAACTGATTCTTGCTTAGGCCCACTCAACAATAAAAGGGAGCATCGCAGTTCTCCAAATGTTTTGGTCAGTGTTCCACCTCTTGTGAAATTTGTTGGGGACATTGTTCTGTGTTCGTTTCTTTTTTTCTGGCAAGTTATCTATGATTGCAACGAGAATTGAGGTCCAAACAGCACACGCCTACCAACGATCACTGAAACCCTACTTCCTAAACAATGTCCACAATTAAAATCCTCACCAGCGTTTAAGCATTTAAAATGCGTCAGAAAATTCTCTGTTGAGTTAAAAAATTCCCGGAACATGCGAGGTACCTCATTTGAGAAAAAAATACTAAAATATGAAGACATCTGTTATTAACCTCCACTGACAGGATGCTAATCAAATGTTCATATTATTTTTTCGGAATTGAAACTTTAATCATTATCAGCCTCCGCAAGTTTGACAGATACTTTAAACTAGCGATTTTTCGCGGTCTTAGAATAAATTGAGTTTCACGAACGGATCAAACTGTTTTAATTCAAATTTTGGTCGCAGCTGCGAATTTGTTTCAAATATTTGAATTTACCCGTGTAGTCAATTGCGCTTTGCAACTTTTCAATCATCTTTACGTATCCGACCAGTACCTTAGACGAAATTGCCACAAAAGCAAAATTTTACGCCAGCAAACCATTTTCTACAATTATTTTGTTATTCTTTGTTTATCCTCCTCCTTTTGCCAGTGAACTCATGGTGATTATCCCTGATAATGACAAGCCTAAGGTAGCCAACTAGACCCTAGATCAAATTTGTTTTCTCAGTTCCAGTGTCTTGAACACAATATATAAGACCAAGAAAATACTTTCGTATCAGGTAAACTTCCATGCAAAAGGAAATTTACTGAACTTTTCTTCCTGTGATTGCCTTCAGCGATCAATGATTCTCGCTGGGTAATGCTGACAGTTATTTCCCAATATGGAGGTAAACATGACAATTAATTGATAGAGATGGAAAATAAAGGGATACGTTTTCCAATCGTATCGCTGACTCGATGAACAATTTATTTCCTACTAGTTTATTATAATTTTTTTTTTTGTCTTTCGAGCTCGATTGTTAAATTGGCATTTAAAATGTCTCTGGAAGCTATCTACCGTGTTAAAAAAGTTACTTTTTTCATACCCTAAATGGTATGAATTAGCAATAAAAGGCAAGCCAGATATAGAGACATCTATCGTATCATTTTTAGAAGAGCCACAAACCATCTCTCTTAATTTGATAGGGTGCTTTTGAAATGTCCATATCATCTGCATGAAATTTAAACTTGACTGATCATTATCAACCTCGGTAAACTAGAAATAAAGAAAAATAATAGCTGACGATTTCACTTGGTCTAAGAAAAAAACTGGAAACTCGAAAGCATCAAACTATTGAAATTGTAATCAGAGATGCCAGCTTATATTTAAAATACTTCATTTTAATTTCTAGTAAACACAGTTTTGCACATTTTCCCATACATTTCCTTCTAATTGTCAAGTGTGGATACGCTATTGTCCTAGAACCGGTACGTTCTAACTACTGTCTCGTCGCTAAGAGTTTGGACGGCTCATGGAGGGAAGATACCTTGTGAACGGCAACAATGATAAGAGAATTTCCAAGAAATGCTGTTGGGAAGAGGAGAATGTTAACTGCTGTGATAAAAACTGATTCTTGTTTAATTCCAGCTTCTAAAGGTGGGGGCAGCATCGTGTGTTGTTTTCGTCTACTTTCCACCTCTAGTGAAATTTGTTGTCAACATTATCTGTTTTCTTTTTCTTGTCGTGTATCTGTGATTGCAAGGAGAAATATTTGTGTAAACTGGAGACACCAAGCCGCGATCGCTTAAACCTCACTTCTTTAAATTTAGCCACATAAAGACCACCTCACCAGCCTTTATTCATTCAAAATGTGTTCGGAAATTTTCTGTTCTTTCAAAAACTGAATAATTTTTTCCGAAATCCATCAGGTGCCTTACGTATGAAATAGCAATAAAAGGAGATTATAGACACCTGCTTCAGTTTTTACAATGCACTGAACAGATAATAATAATAATAATAATAATAATAATAATAACCTTTATCTTAAGAGGGTGAGACCAATTACTTTTGAAATTATTCTCCCTAGAGTCCCTCTTTACCTGGATCATTTCATCCGGATAATTTGAAGCGAATATTTTGGAACGAAGCAAGTTTTCTTTTATGTGGCAAGAGATTGAAGTCTTGTTGCGATTCTCTTGAGCGATTGACAATTCTCTTTTTGCAGTGAAAGTTGTTATCCATTATTGAATTAAACATGATAGTTTATTGATGGAGATGGAAATAAAGGGATGTGTGGTCATAACCTATCAAGACTCGATGAACAATTCTTTTCAATCTAGTTTTTTTAATTTTATCATCACTTGTGAATAAAAGTTGCGCACTGCTCCGCCTATTACCAACTCTTACCAGTCTTTCAAGCTCGACTGTAAAATTACCGCATGCTTCATATCGCACACAGACCAATGAATAATTGTTAAAACTCAAAATTTAGGAGACATCAGTTAATCATGACAGACCCGACCTCGTTTTGAGTCTAGGTTTTATCGAATACCAAATTATTCATATGTACTCGTTCTATAGTTACTTTTCTTTGAAGCCTATAATTTTTTTTTTTACTTTAAATCTGTTATTATATTAATCGACGGGGAACTAGCTGATGGACAAACCAAACGAGTGCGTGAATCTGTTGCTTAAAAGATGCAGTATATCATGCAATTCTTCAATACGGTTAAGAGTTTATCCAGGAAATTTTTACTTCTTTTAAATTCTCTTTGATTATCCCGAATAGCAACTGCAGCTGAACTTCTAAACAGTTACGAGTGGGCTGACACCAGCTTTTTCTTCTCAACTAGTAGAGTTTAGCTGAAAAGAATTATCGTTGGCAAAAACAAAGACATCGGCGATATTTGTGTTTGACAAACCATAAGGGAACTCTTTCTTGTCACCCTTTATAAGAGATGAATTAAGTGGTACATTTGGATATATTGTCATTTAAGGGCCGATTATTAAGTGGAGATGTTCTTCCTTTATTGCATTCAATACTAAACTAAAGATCTGTGTGAAGTTCAGACTTGACACATAATCAGCCTCAGCGAACTGAAAATAAAAAGTTCAAGCTGGGTACTTTACTTGGTCAAAGCAAGAGATCGTCTGAGGAAACATTAATTTCGTGACAATCTCCGAATGCATCAAATAACTGAAATTCAAATTTTTGTCACAGATGTCAACTTTGAATTAAATTTGCAATGAACAAAGTTTTGGAGCCTATTTTTCTCCTTTTTGTATTCCCTGACTAAAATCTTAAACAAAACCGTGACAGGATGTTAACCTACCAAACCATATACGTTTTTCAATTTTACAATCTTGGTTAGAATATTCAAAATGAACGTCGTTTATAATATTTTAATGGTGCATTTCTCTAAATTCTCCTTTGATCACGACGGTTTGAATAACGAATTGTTAAAGCGCCACACGATGATTGAATTTCATTTACCTCAAGACGACGAGAGTAAATATTAACCAGCGCGTTGAGCAATAAAGCATCAAAATTAAGCAATTTCCCTAGGGAAGCAAGCAAAGGTGGAAATTGTTTAACTTAACATAAAAATATGTCGAGAACTCTCCGCTGTAACTACTCTTTAAAGTTTTACCCAATGCCGTCACATTTTGTTAAAGAAATTAAACATGAGAGTAAAATGCATATAATTCTGTTTTCATGACAAAGTTAGAATTCGAATAGGATTAGATTTAATCGAACATGATCTAATGATAAAAATAAGTGAAAGAAGTTTTACACTACGTTTCGATGACATCATGTCATCATTTTCAAGTGAGAAGAGAATAAAATTTGACAACTTAATATATACGTGCAAGGCGATAAAACGTAAAATATGCATGTAAAAAGTGACAAATTTAAATAAAATTAAATAAATAGTTTTGCGCGTATGGAGTCTGGTTGTGTGTTCAAGCATGGCCTTTTCTTTGTTATGAATAACATTTCATAAATCAGACAGTCCAGTTTTCCCTTACACTTTGCTGAAGTTCTTATTTCTTGCTTATCCAAGGACAGATGTTACGAACGTTCTCAAATAAAAATCGTGACTTAATGACTCAGCTTTGAAATTTAAAATAATATAAGTATCAATTTGATGAGGATCTAGCTCCATGGACAGCAAAGTGCTTTTCTGACGGTTTGCTTTACTGCTTGTCTTACTTCACCAATCTTCCAGCAGTAAAGAAAACGGGTTTAACGTCGAGTTAAAGTAAACTAAGACAGCTGCTACTTCCCTTTATACTACTAAGTGTGATGAATATGTTTTACTGTCAGCGATTACAATTGTTACCATGAAGGATGGTGCATTACAAACTACTAACGCTAACTGTACCCACAGTGCATTGTTCACTGCCTTTTTGTACCGCGCCATGTTCGGTGCATTTGGTTGGCCCGGCTGTTGTTGGAGATGATCTTGTACTTGAGCCTGATGATGACTGAGAACCCGAAAAATTTTCATATACGAGGTGACTGAAATAACAAGGCAAGATGGTGTAATTACACTATCATATAAAATGAGTATACGGTAATCTAATATGTAGCGTAAAGCAGCAACACTGGATACAATCCAAAAGGTAGCTGCAGTGATGTATGTGCGCTTCAAAGTTACAATTTGTCTGTATCTTAACCCCAACAACAGGGCGAGAAGTCTGTCCACGCTTATGGCCGTCATCGTCAGCAATGACACTCTACATAATGCAACGTCTGTAAGGAAAGCGGCGACAAATACGTATCGACAAAGATTCCATTGCTCGTCAGCCACGGACATCCAATAAGTAGCACTGAGAGGCTGGCAAACAAGACCAACCAACAGATCAGTTGTTGCCAAACAGCGATACAAGAGTTTGGACGGAGGATGGAGGGAAGATTCTATGTGAAGGGCAACGAGGATAAGAGAATTGCCAAGAAATGCTGTGATGGAGAGGAGAATGTAGATTGGTAGAAAAGAAATTTTAAATTTTTGCGGAAGCCCACCAACCAGAGGGGGGGGGAACAGTACAGATCTTGAAATATCTTGGTCTGTGTTCCACCTCCAGTGAAATTTGTTGTCGACATTATTAGTTTCCTTTTTTCTTAGATGGAAGTTATCTTTGATTGCAACGAGAAATATTTCATCTAAACAGCTTCAAAACGATGACGATCATTAAAACCTTACTTCCCACTTAATGACCATATAGAGACTTCCTCATCATTGTTTAATTGTTTGGAAAACTTCAGAGAAATCATCACTTTAATTTGTCAAATATATAAAAACACCTGTAACATTAATATTGTTTTCTCTGTGAGATAAACAATCCCTCCTTACTTAGCCGACGGGAAGGCACCCATTAGAAATGCTTCAGTATGAGTTCTTTGTACCTTGCTGGTGAATAAGTTTGAGGCCTCGAGCAACACAACTGGTGAGCGAAGGAGCAACTTCCCGCAGTGCTGTTAACGAGGACCCAGCTCGCAAGCTGACCTTGCTCCATCGATAGAGTGTCAATCAAATGTCCATATCATTTATGTAAAGTTAATTTTTGGCTCATTATCAAACCCAGTAACATTAAAATATTGAGGGTCTAAGCTAGGGATGTCAAACCCATGTCAATCAATCAAAGAATTCGAATAAATATATAGATTAAAATTGATGTATGGCCACTGATGCAACCTTATTTTAAAATATTCGAATTCAACCGAGTGATTTGCAACATTTTGAGGCTCTTTTACCTCCGTTTCTTCTCAAAGAGTACAACAAAATAAGAGAAGAGCAAAATATTAGGCGAAAAAGCAGTTTACTGTCGTTTCTCTTACATTCTCAATTTGTTCTCCTCCTTTCACCAACAAATTCTAAGTAAATGTTACGTTATCAGACAAGCTTTTATTTTTCCGGCAGGTGACTTCATTCTTTATGTTCTAATTCCCTCGAGCGATTAGCAATTGTCCTCCGATGATGACAATTTTATGACAGTGCTGAAGGGAACATGATATTCTATCGATCGAGAAGGAATATGAAGGAGTGGATAAGTTTATCATTTATAAAACTATGATGGTTCTTGGTTACGTCTTTGGCAACTCTTGCGCACCTTTCTCTTTCTCCAGACTTCCTGCGTGCTTCATATTTTAATGAACACATACTGACCTAGCCACGATACACTCGGCGTTGTTTTGAGTACGAGGTTTTATCAAGTACCAAATAATTAATTTCATCTTTGTCACATACAAACTGCTTTTCTTTCGACTCTACATTCATTTCAACTTTTTATCATATAAGGGGCAAAATTACTGAATTGTGATTGGTCAAGACAGAAGGCATTTTTTCTTAATTTTTGTTATTGCCCCGGGCAAAATTACTTGAAAATGATTGGCTCAAAATCGCTTAGCAACGGCTGCCAAGGTAAAGAAATTTCTGTTTGTTTTGTAACAATGGCGTCCCGTTTTGCGCGAGATCAGTAAGAAAACATTTTGCCCCTTATATTATATACAAGTAATCACATGGTTCCTCGTAAAATTAAGGATTAATATCACTTGTGTTTTCGGAAGTTTCAGAAATTGCCCGAGTCGCGCATCGACTCGAGCAATTTCAGCAACTTCCGAAAACACAAGTGATATTAATCCTTAATTTTACTCGGCCCCATGCGATTACCTATACTAATCTATTCTTTTATTCACCAACGCGGAAATAGCGGAGAGACAAACCCAACGAGTCCGTATCAAACTTTTGGTTAGGATTTTGGCCCGACAATAAGTCAAGCTTTCGCTCCTTATATGTCCTTATCTATTGTTCGAAGGAAAGGGTTTCTATTATTCGCAAGACAAAAGTTAGTAATCACCGGCGCGTAGCCAGCTCACCGAACATTACCCGTAACCGCGACAGCTCGTCTCCTTCGTATATTATGGGAGTTGCAGTCAGTTTACGCTGCATTTAAGTCGCGTTTAAGACGTAAATTTGCGGTTTCGTGCTGTGGCTTTACTGCTCGGAATGCTGGCGAATGACAGAACAAGACCTCTCAAGACTAGCACCCTTCCACACAGCTAGCCTCAGAAGATTCTAAGAATCTTCTGGCCTCGGAAAATATCAAACGACCAGCTACTGAGAAAAACCAAGCAGGAGGATATTCGTACACTTGTCGCAAGGGAAAGATGGAGGTGGATTGGACATGTGATGCGGAAGCGCAGTCACGAAATAGCCAGAATTGCAATGTACTGGACACCTGAAGGCAAACAAAGCAGAGGGCACCCGAAAACAACTTGGCGCAGGACTGTAGAGAAGGGACTAAGGGAGCTCCATTAAAGCTGGAGCACCATTGAAAAACTGGCTAAAGATAGGCAGGGATGGAAGGATTTCGTTGCTGCCCCATGTGTCACAAAGGCATGATGGGCAGTAAGTAAAGTAAGTAAGTATATTACTTTAGTAAGACCTATTCTTGAATACGCAGCCCCAATGTGGCGTCCATACTTAGTAAAACATATACTAACACTTGAAAAGGTCCAAAGGAGGGCATCTTGTCTTGCGCTTGGACCATGAAATGCATGGACAAATGGAATATGAGGAACGCATCAAATATTTGAACTGGCCCACTTTAGAGAAGCGGAGACTCTTTATTTCACTTATAGAATGTTAAAAAATTATTTTTGGCCTAAATTACCCAAAGTTCGGGGATCTTTTCGAACTCACTCGAGAAAAAAAGGACACGAGCTAACCACTTTTTTAATTTAGGTGTGAAAAATAAATATTCATGTTTTTTTTCGCACAGTGAAAGAATAGAATAATTTACCGCAGTATTTGGTTGAAGCCAAATCTTTTAATCTGTTTAAAGCGAGGTTAAAGTATTTTTAAATATGTGAATATGTAAATAGCGATAGGCAATAATCAATGTATAAACTTTTTTTTATGTTTTACTTATTAATTCATTCTTGGAAATGTTATAGGGTGAACCTCGTGTTTCCCTTTCGTGATGTAATTTAATTACTTTTATTTGCTTTCCCAGGAAAAGTAACGCATTGCAGACACGTTTGTTGTATCTCGATCGCTCAGTGAAGCGTTGAGGAGATTAACACAATAATGGGTAAACTAAAAAAATTCGCGGTAAAACTGGACAAAACCGGATAGTGTGCTGAGAAGTAAGACAACGAATCGAAAGACAGCTTCCAAAATTATGATTCGACGTGATTGTAAATGCTTTTATAACATAACCAAAGTGAAGCGCGCGCTCTGATTGGTCGATTTAGCGTCCCCCATTTGCCCATGGGTGTACCCTGCTGACGTGAGCAAATGTAAAGACTATTTTTCCGCAAGCGCTTGTTTTTTCTGGTCACGTAAGATTTGTTGAATAAAAGGGAACTTTTTAGCTACAATGTATCAATGTTATGTTCTACATACCTGAGATTACCAAGAAAGCAGCAAAGAGAACCTATTTCCTTGTTCAGCTAAAAAGAGCTCACGTTCCACCAAAAGACCTTTGCCTCTTTTACACGGCATGTCTACGATCCCTAATCAATTATGCAGCACAAGGTTTTCATTACTCTCTCCCAGAATACCTCCACCAGGAACTAGAACGTATTCAGGAAAGATCCATGAGAATCATTTGTCCTGGTATGCAATACGAACAGGCCTTAGCTATTATGAATCTTCCAACTGTGAAAGACCATCATAAAAATATGTGTACAGCAACATTTCGCAACATAATGAACGATCCTCAGCACAAATTAAGCAAACTTTTACCACCCCGCTATGTAAGCTCTCATAGGTTAAGGCACTAGCGTACCTTTGCTTTGCCACTTTTCAAGACAGACTTAAAAACAGTTTTTTTTATTGCTTCGGCCAGAATAGTCAACAGCCTCAAATAATGTACAAGTTCCCCCTTACGACGAACTACGTATTTTTTAATAATAAGATGAATACATGTACATAGTAGTTTTTATTTTATATCTGTGACTACGCAATTCAGTTCATGCTGCGAAGTATTTACCAATAAAGTATCTATATATCTATATAAAACAAATGGTAAACACCACAGCATACACTACTGAGTTATCGATGCACGCGGGAGGTTTGCTGAGCACTCGAGCTCAAGAAGCTAGATTCCCTCTCGGCTATCGCCTTGAGCGACTCTTACGCTTCTTTCGTGCTTAGCAACCTCCGCGTGCATCCATAACTCAATAGTGTACGCTGTGGTGTTTACCATTTGTTAATTGTACTTGGAAAAAATAGAGGGAAAATTCGTTTTTAGCCAAAGTATGACAAATTTTGGTTTGACGGCGAATTCTAGATCTTAGTTCGAATCTGGACGCCATTACCAGTCGCTTTTACCAAGTACTACAGGCTACGCACTTAGTCTCGATCGATCTGAAAGAGAACTCTGTTGCAACTGATGATGGTAAATTTTATTTCAAATCCTTTGCCAAACCCAGTTGACGTGTGCAGGTGAAAAATCATCTTCACATATTTATAAATATCACGAATATTTTTCTACTAACCAAAAAAAATTGAGGACTAAAACTAGACCAGCTCGGTTGGATATATGGCGCCAACATTAAGCGCTTTTCACTGATTAGCGAGAAATAAAAAATTTGACATGTTTTAATCGTCACAAACAAATACCTCAAAATGTCTTTAAAGAAGAATAAATATGACAGTAAAATGCATGCATATATTTCTTCGATTATGATTAGATATAATTATGATAAAGTTTGAATTAGTAGCACGAAAAACAGTTATAAGAAATATAGCTCCTGTTTCCATTGCTTTTCTTTCCGCATTTTACCTGCGAACTTCGAGCAAAAATTTCTTTGAGCTGTCTCGTCCCATCTTATAACAAAGATATGTATTCTCTGACAATAAACGCGATTTTATGGTCACCTTTGAAAGTCTTCAATACAAGTATAACTCATGAGGAATCTAACTCCATGGACAGCAAAGTGCTTGTCTGATTGTCTGCTTCACTGCTTGTCTTACTTCGTTAATCTTCCAGCAGTAGAGAGATGGATTTAACGTCGAATTAAGGCAAATTAAGACACCTGTTACTTCCCTTATGACTACTAAGTTTGACGGAGACGTTTCAGTGCTCAGTTTAGTGATTACAGCTGCCACTATGAAATATGGGGAATAGCAAACTACCAATGCTAACTGCATCCACAGTGCACTGTACACTGGCTTTTTGTATCGCGCCATGTTCAGTGCATTTGGTTGGCTCGGCTGTTGTTGGACATGATCTTGTACCTGAGCCTGATGATAACTGAGACCCCGAAAAATTTTTATATGGGAGGCGACTGAAATAACAAAACAAGATGGTATAATTATAGGGACAGACCAAATAAGTTTACGGAAATCTAATGTATAGCATAAAGCAGCAACAATAGATATAATCCAAACGGTAGCTACAATGATGTATGTGCGCTTCAAAGTTACAATTTGTTTGTATCTCAGCCCCAACAACAGGGCGAGAAGTCTGTCCACGCTTATGGCCGTTATGGTCATCAAAGACGCTCCACATAATACATAGGCTGTGGTGTTGGAGGACTCAAATGCGTATCGACAAAGATTCCAGTGTTCGTGGACCATGGACATCCAAAACGTTGCACGGCAAGGCTGGGAGACAAGACCAACCAACAGATCAGTTGTAGCCAGACAACGATACAAGAGTTTGGATGGTGGATGAAGGGAAGATTCTTTGTGAAGAGCAACAAGGATGAGAGAATTTCCAAGAAATGCTGTGATGGAGAGGAGAATGTGAAGTACTGCGAAAGAAACTGATTCTTGTTGAAGTCCACCCGCTATAGGAGGGGAGCATGGCAGTTCTTCAAATGCTTTCGCCTGTGTGCCACCTTTCGTGAAATTTGCTGTGGACATTGTTCTATCTTCGCTTCCTTTTTCTAGCAGGTTTTCTGTGATTGTAACGAGAAATGAGGCTCGGATGGGACACGCCTACCAACGATCGATGAAACCCTATTTTCTAGAGAATTTCCACAATCAGAATCCTTCACCTGCGTTTAAGCATTTAAAATTCGTCAGAAAACTCTCTGTTGTATCAAAAAATTACCAGAACCTGCGCGGTACGTCAGTTAAGAAAGAACGCTATAATGCAAATGTGGAGACATCTGTCATGAAACCTTCTCTGACTGGATGCTAGTCATATCATATCATTTTTGTGGATTTGCCAGACAACAATACAAGAGTTTCGTCGGCGGGTGAAGAGAAGATTTCTTGCGAAGGGCAAACAAGTTTCCCTAAAAAAAAACAATAAAAATGCAAAAAAAAAAATCAACAAAACCGTGAGTGTATGAACTGAGTAATTTTAAGCCTTAAATCGTGCGACCTAAACGTTCTTTTTTTTTTTTGTCTGTTTGAAAGATTACGAACACATCACACACCGGTAAATCTTTTCAGTAACTTGCCTTATTTCAAGTTAATCAAAAAGGAACAAAAAAACAGGAAGTTCTATAATATAGGTCATAAGCGGCTGTCTCTCTTATTTCCGCCGGGTCAATTTCGCGTCAAGAATAATTTTTACCTGAGACACTGTCGACTGAAAAACTTTAATTAGGAAAGAACTAAATTAGATTTGGTTTGACTCGAAATAATTTTCTGACTACATTGGGAGCCAGAATTATTTCCTCAGTCCATAGAGACCATCGCAACGCCCCAAAAATTGAAAAAAAGACATATTTTGCAACATTGTAGATTGTCATTGAACTTTTTTTCTAGGAAAATTTCACTTCTCGAAAGCGAGAGACATTATCTATGCTAGAAATTAATCTATCGCATTTCGGGTCTTAATAAACAGTTGTTCCGTATTTCCTAAAGTTTGTTTGACGTTGTATGTAGCAAAAGATAATATTTGTCTTGACCTGCCAAGCCAAAATCTCGTAAACTTCACTTTGTTAAAAACATTTTCACAGAAACTTCCTTAATAACGTTCATTTAAGTATTAAGTAAAGCTCATTCTTTCGCAAGAGTTTCCTACTTTGTATTCCTGCAACTTATATTTAAAAAATCAAGTGAAGCGGGGATGTTTATTAACTAAAATTGTTGTGCGTCACTACTAAGTCGTAGAACATAGCTAGCAGAGTCGCGCAATCCAATTCATTATACGTGAGCGTGCTCAAAATCCCGATAGTGCACGCTGATAGCGTCAGCAAATCCGACTTCGCCAGAAATTTTTTTTTTCGTGCAAATGGCCATTGTTAGCGCGGGGAAAAATAATATATTTCGCGACGATAATGGATACAAACAGAAACTCGGCCTACTAGTCCGAAAACGAAGACAATGTTTCGACCTTTTCCCTTGGGCTAGAGTTCTTAAATGAGGCAGAAAGAGAGAAAAACCAAGGAAAAGGAGACTCGGCATCAGCGCCGTCACGATTCGCTTCAATTGCTATTGTTGTCCGTTTTTCGCGTCGGATTTGATGCACCATTCCGCCGGCTATGTTCTAAAACAATTGGTTCATGCTTTCAGCTGTGCACTATCGAGTTATGGAGCATCTGGGAAGTTTGGAGAGCACTCAAGAAGCTAAAATTTCCTTCGGCTATCGCCTCGGGCAACTCTTACGCTTCTTGAGTGCTCTCTAAACTTCCCGCGTGCTCCATAACTCGATAGTGCACGCTAAAGCATGAATCACGGCAATTGTTAATTTGTTCAATCTCGAAATGAATTTGCACAAGGAGATAAGATTATTGAATTTTTCTTTCATTATCATTTTACAAAATAATGGAAAAGCCATCCATATTGAGGAGACCTAACGTCGGTAAAAGCTGTGAGGGAGTGGCGAATGTTGACAGTAGACAAATAAATTGGTTACTGTTTTACCTAAAAATCTTCCTCAGTAGAGTTCCCTTTTCTTAAAGACTCCTTATATGAACTGCTTACCCTGTCAAAAGAAATGTCTGTTTTTCTTCTGAGATGTACGTAATGGAACCCTGCTTTGATCATCACCCTTGTCACTAGCGTTTAGTCTTTAAAAATTTCGGCGCGAAAACCTTTTCAATGGGAAACATACCAATTATTTTCAGCGTTCATTGATGTGCCTTGTATTTACATTATCAAATAAACGGAGACAATTTGTGAGTTAAAAGCAAAGTAAAGGCCGGTAATTTTTCTAATTAAGCTTAACAAATTCAAGTTTCTTACTTCCTCATTAGTTTTGACCGGCTCGTATCGCAATATGACGGTAACGTCAAGTGCTTTATTTCAGAAAGAAGGAATAAAAATTGTTTTACCGTCAAGAAACAAATTCTTCAATAAGATCTCCTTCACCACAACCTTAAGACCAGACTTTATTAACGTTTACAAGAAAGTTAGACAAGAGGGCAAAACCCAACTAAAAGTATGGTTAGCTTTCCTTTACCATGCATGAATGCATAGCTTCGTTTCTTTTATGTACTGTTGTATTTATGGCGAGTGCCGTCGCTTGAAAACCATTTTAAGACGTGGTTCTAGTGTTTCCGTTCGCTTTCTATAAAAGATATAAGGAACAACTTGCTCAATAAATAACTTTAACCATATTCACTCTCACCTTCTGTTATATTACTGGTCACCATAATTTATCAGTTCATCAGTAAGGCAGTGGTACACTAAGAAAAAGCTATTATGATCCTCCAGGTACGCTTCGCTTTGCGAGTTTGTGCAAACTATCTTCCCCCCCTAACGTGTAAACAATAAAAGGAAGATTCCTTGCGAACGGCACTTAGGATAAGAGAGCTGCCAAGAAAAGCTATGAGGGAGAGGCGAATGTTGACTGCAGACAAAGAAAATTAATTGATTATTGCTGTAATCCATCAATTAGCGAAGGGGAACGTGACTGGTCATAAAATATATGCTGCGTTCCACCTCGTGTCAGATTTTGGTCACGTTCTTCTGACAATCCAGTCCAATGAAGAGCCATCTCCAGTTTTTCGGCTTTGATTCAGGCAAGACATATGTTGTCTCACCTGAACTTGCAGCACCATCAGTACTTGAAATGACTTTTTCTTTGCAAAATTTCCTTAAAAATCTCCAAACTGGATTAACTCATCTGACAATGTAACTGTTATCTGTTTGTCTAAAAGATGTCAAAATGTTTTTCTCATTGGAGTCAGTTAGTACATCTTTTTTTTCGCTATTACGAACGATTCTTTGGGAAATTTATTATTTGCTTTCTGCTCCAAAAGGCCCGAAAATAGCTAGAAAGATGTTCATTTAATTCCTTAATACCGTACACCATGAACTATTAAAAGGTTCCGCGATAATTACCGGTAATGGAAGTTTTTATTGCATAATCTCGCCCCGGAAATTAATTTTAAGATGTTATCGCTTTACCTAACACAGAACCAGTAGTAACAATGAAGTGCAGCTCAAATTGTAAACCCGTTTAAGGACTTGTCGTATTTACTATCGGCAAACCTCGAGCAACAATAACCGTATCCAACGAGCGTTCTCAAATAATAATCGTGACTCAGCCTCGAAGCATATTGATATAAGTATAGCTAGGAGAGGATCTAACTCCATGGACAGCAAAGTGCTTGTCCATAGTTAGTAGAGGGGACTGGTTAGGAAACGCGGCAAACTTCAGTCGGATAAGTTATATTTCGATTTAATCGAGGTCACGTGACAATGATCCTGCACACATAAATCCAAAATGGCGCCGCGGGCTTGTTTCGACAATCACGTAGCGTTTAAGTTTGTGGATTTTCTCCGCGATCGAGCGAAACCTTACCTTCAAAATATAGCTAAAAACATTAATCAAGTCAGTGGACATAAGTCCAGGTGAAAATTGTTGAGTATTTGGCTGTGGAACTTGTAGGAGAAGTAAAGGAATTGGAATCTGGAAGCTACCGGCGCCGCGAAACGCAGAATACAAGAAGTGGCGAGAAGACTGGCTGAAAATAAATAAGTTACTCTTTGTTAGATACTTTAACCATATAGCCTTTATACTCATTTTTGTCTATAAAATCATTAATGAGCAATATTTAATATGTTGCAGGTTGTAGCTACCAAATTAATCTTTTGTAATAAATTACTTATTGACAAATTGTTGCAGGCTCTTAATTCTAACTATATCTGCCTTTCTTGTTCTTTGCTGGCTCTTTCCATTCGTATTGTTTTTGTCTTCATTTGTTTACATTGAATTTTGTGTTGCTGTATAACATCTTTGGCCAGTGAAAAACACCGTACAGTAACATAGAAATGAATAATGCTGTCCAATACATCTTTTGCAATGCTGTTATCTACCACTATGTCTGAGTCCAACAACATGGTATTATATGCTGAGACCAAATGAACATCACAAGCTGATTTGGATTCTATCTTAGCATTGTCAATCTTCAGCTGGAGACTTCCTGAGATCAGAATCCTAAAATTATGTTCTATTCTCTTAAAAATTGTTTGAGCTTTGTCCCCTCTACTAACTATGGCTTGTCTGAAAGACTACTTTACTACTTGCCTTTCCTCGCTAATCCTCCAGCAGTAAAGAAACGGGTTTAATGTCGAGTTAAAGACCTTGAGGACAACTTCTACTTCCCGAACGACGAATACGTATGATGATTACATTTTACTGTAAGCGATCACAACTGCCATTATAAATATTGGTGCATAGCAAAAAACTAACGCCAACTGTACCTACAGTCACTGTACACCGCCTTTTGGTATCGCGCCATGTTGAAAGCGTTTATTTTGATCGGCTGTTGTTGAAGCTGATCTTGCACGTCAGCTTGATGATTGTAACGAATACCGTTCATTGTTGTGATTGCGTGACCGTCGATACCTCCTTGTTTAATGTGACATATCGATTTAGCTATCGGCATTACCTTTCACTCGACACACGTGTAAGTGACAAGCGCATGTAGTGGAAATTGATTGAAGGATCGTCGAATATATCATTGTAATAGAACGGAGAAATAGGTATGTTATATTGTTCGTTCCCTTTATCTAGACCCCGAAATGTACACCATTTAATCGAAAGCAGATTTGTTACGTTTAAGAATACTTGTGTGGTTTAGAATTATATATATGTGCGCTCCGCGTGCTCGAGTTAAAACATTTCGATTAGCGTAGATTAATAATAATAGCTCTATTCGGCTCGTTGTGTTTCAGTTCTTACAAGCTTTCAAGTCCAATAAATCCATTGAAAAAGATAGATGCTTGAAGGTTCCGTCACTTAAAAAACATTCTCCGATGCGGCGCTGTTAAGAAATTCACAGACCGAAAGAATCGATTGAAGTCAGCGTCCGCCCCGTTATAATGATTTCTGAGAGTGCGAAAAATTTTTGTGTAGGAGTCAAGCAAAATGACCAGGAAAAATGGTATAACCATGTAGCAGTCACAAAGGCTATACGAATATCAATACTGGGGGAAAAAGAGACGATTAGAGATAAAACCCAAATGGGGGCTACAATGATATATGTGCTCTTCAAAGGTGCAATTTGTCTGCATCTTAGCCCCAACAACAGGGCGAGAAGTCTGTCCACCCCGATGGCCATCATCGTCATTATAGACGCTCCAGATAATGCAGAGCTTGTTATGTAGGCTGCGTCCCTTGCGTATCGACAAAGACTCCAGTGTTCGTGAACCAAGGATATCCAATAAGTTGCAAACAGACTAACAAGACAAATCAACAGGTCAGTTATGGCCAGAATACAATACAAGAGTTTGGATGGTAGATGAAGGGAAGATTCCATGTGAAGGGTAACAAGGATAAGGCCGTTGCCAAGAAATGCGGCGACTGAGAAGAAAATGTGCACCACAAAGACAGCAATAGGCCTTTTGCAACAAACTGTCACGTGACCGATTTTCCCTTGGCAACGCCATACTGGAGGGCAAGCTATTTAGTCTTTCCTTGACAACCAACAAAGGGCGAGTTCGCGGAGGGGATACAAAGGTAAGGTTAAAGGTTTTTCAAGGCGTTTGTTTGTTATTATGTCACAAGAAAACAACAGGACAATTTCTCCTTGAAATTTTTACATACAACTGAACTAGTCTCGGACTGAAATCAGTCACTAATGGCCGAGTTTGAGACTCGTGAAGTTTTAGCATGGTCAGTCTCTTTTGGAGTGATAGCGATGGCGGCAATGTTACCGAAAAATCGCCGTGATTCATTCGACTTTATTGCTGTCTTACACGGATATTTAAGCCTTTAGAATAAAAATATTGAGCGATAGTTTGGTTTAAATTTCAGGGAGATTAGCCTTGCATCATATGACGACTGCTGGTAGCCAAGCTGTTTCGACCGAACGCGAAGGTGAGTTTCTGTTGGAGGGAGGCTTCTTGCTCACAACAAAAATGCTAGCATATTTAATTGCAGTCTGGTTGTTCAGGGTGAACTCGAATCATTTTTCTTATATTCACAGGTGTGGAGTCCAGAGATTTAAGCAAGTTTTTCCTGATATTTCTTTCGCAGAAGTTGAAAGTTTTGCTCAGAAGGCGTCGGGATGCGAATATACCAGGAAAGCCTACAAGTTTTTTGCTGAACCTGGCTACCTTCATGATAAGAAACGTAAGTAAAATCTGGGATATCCTAACTTCTGTGTACAAATATAAGCTTAAATAAAGTCGTCGGGTGTTACTTAATATTAAGGAGGAGGAAATCCTGGTGGAGTAAATGACTACAAAATAAAAAATATATATATTTAAGTGGTGATTAGCACCTAAACTGAACTGTATTTAGCTTATATAAAGCCATAAGCTTAAGATCAAAATACCAAGAAAATTTCATAACATTGAAAATTCATATATATATATATATATATATATATATATATATATATATATGTCTATATCTAATGACAACTTTAAAGGAAAATTGTAATGATGCACTCCCAGCAACATTGACTACTCCAACAATATACAGCTGTAAATCGTGTCGTAAAAGTGTCAAAAAAATGCTCTTAGCGGTTTTAGCTGGGGTATCGTTTCTTATTTTGAACCAAAAGAGGGTAACGATTCTTTTAAAAACTAGCAATTCCGCACGACTCTTCCCTTTCTGTCAACAATGCGCAAAAAGAAGTAAATAACTGAAGACGAAGACCCCCAGAAGGCTGGCGTTTCTTTTGGCCTTTTTTCAGTGACATCAAAAGCTACTCAGTGTTTATTTTAGCCGGAAAATGTATTTGGCTGTGGTTTTGTTATGGCATCGCTCAATATAAATACTTTGCTCGGCCATATTGACGAGCTTAAGATATTTATAGGTAGTTAAAAACTCGCTATATTAGCGATCAATGAGACCAAGCTTGATAGTTCCATCGGTGATTCAGAAATATATCTACCGGGATTTGACGTCTTCAGAAGGGACCGTACCGTCAACGGGAGATGCGGTGGCGGTGTACGTATGTTTTTATTTACGAAACAACGTAAATTACCATGTCTTGGAGGAGTTCGGTGCTGACCAACTTGAATGTCTTGTTATCGAAATAACCAGACCGCATTCCAGACCTTTTTCAATAGGTACATGGTACAGACCGCCAAGTTCCCAACAAGAAATTATTAATCAATTTGAAAACCTTTTAGATATAACTGTTTCAGAACGCAGCGATTTCTACCTACTCGGTGGCCTGAATTGTGACATGTTGCACGAGCGGTCAAACAACCACACGTCGCCGCATTTAATGAACATATTTGATGTTCACGGATTGAGTCAAATGATTTCTGAACCAACTAGGATTACACCGATATGACGAACATTGATTTATCTTTATATAAGTAATAATCCCAAAAAATATTTAATTCTGTGTCGTTCATCGTTGCAGTAGCGATCATTCACTTGTGTTTATGACGATAAAGATACGCTATGAACGTGCTGATTCGCACTGCTCTATTGAAACTCGCAGTTTTAAGAATCTTAATATCGACCAGTTTCTACATGACCTTGTACGAAAACCATGGGATTTAATTGGCTTAGGGTCAGATGTGGGACGCATGGAAGACCTTAAAGACGCTCCCAATGGATTTCACAAGTGCTGATGCGTAAAATCCACAAACGAAATTATTTTAAAAAAGAAAGCTGCCGGCAAAAATAATATTGCTAGGTGGGAACAGTACAAGCAGGCGCAAAATAGTCCATCAATCGAGATCGGAGATGAAGAGTAGTCAGAAAAGGGCTATTAACACTTGATTGACAATTTATTTTATTCTATCTCATACTCCTGGGGAACCCATAGTTACTCTCGGCTAGGCGTTGAGCTTGTACAACACTTCCTTTCTGCTCCCCAAACCTTTCGCGTACTTCCTATCTTTACAACCACACGCCGAGGCAGGAACCTATCATAGAATCTAGATTGTCAAAAATGAAGACAAAACAGCTCGGCTAGACACTATCGGCTCCGCTGTTAGACTGGAGTGTCATCAAAAACTAAATTATTCATATCGTTTTCATAGCATGCCACTTTATGTTTTTATTTTTACTCCATTGCTTTTCTTACAGACACCGTGATGACTGACAGACAAAACTGCTTAAATCCCTTCAATTATTGAATTAGGGTTTACTCCCGGAAATTGACTTTTTAATTGCTAAGAACAAAGACTGCAGCTTTGGAACTAAACAATAGCATATTGGTCGCAGTCAGGTATTGATTCCATTAGATAAAATTTAATCTGACTTCAATGAAAGTTTTTTCCTCGGCAAACAAAGACGACATCGGCCAAACTATTGTTTGACATTACAGTAAGAAAACTCCTTTTTATCACTTTATTGAAATGAATTTAAAAAAGGAGTATATTTAGATCTGTTTTCATTTTCTAGGGTTGTGAATGATGCGGAAATACTCTCTCTGTATTGTTGCGGTCAATTCTAAACTCTAAGATACTTCTTATAACGAATTAAAAGAGAGCAAATGACTTGTTCTATTCATGATAAAGTGTGGTGGCACAAAATACTCCCTTAAAAAGATATGGATGGTGTATTCCGTTTCCTTCTCTTCAATTGTCTTCGTGCAAAAAAAAAAAAAACAGA
>NC_142529.1:26617394-26714894 GCF_964205215.1 Stylophora pistillata
GTCTTTTTCACTGCTTGTCTTACTTCACTTATCTTCCAGCAGTAAAGGAACGGGTTTAACGTCGAGTTAAAGTAAAGCAATACAGCTGCTACTCTACCTCCTCTACCAGAGAGGAGCTCACTCAATTCATAACTGCAGTCAATTCTTTTCACCCGGCTCTGAAATATACTTGGGAAATTTCTGACAATTCTTTATCCTTCTTAGACGTCAAAGTTTCAATTGAAGGCAACGGTTTATGCACTAGTGTGTATTACAAACCTACAGACTCGCATAATTACTTGTTATATTCGTCTTCTCATCCATCTCACGTTAAGAATTCCATTCCTTTTTCTCAGTTTCTAAGACTTCGTCGTTTATGTAGTAATGACTCTGATTTTCACCACAAATCAAAGTCAATGTGCCAGTTCTTCGATAAACGTGGATACCCTGTTTCCGTCGTTCAAGCGGGTTACCACCGCGCTCAACTTATTGATCGACATTCAGCACTACAAACGTCGCATAAGGAAGATTCCGACCGCATTCCATTCACTCTCACGTTTCACCCTCACAACCACTCAGTTAAATCCATCATTCTTAAAAACTTTAAATTACTTCAAAACGATCCAGAGACAGGCACTATCTTTTCGCAGCCTCCGCTCATTTCATTCAAACGCGACAAAAACCTAGGCAATTTTTTGGTCAGAAGTCCTTTTCAGACTAATGAGCGACCAGGCACTTTTAAATGCGCTCGTGCACGATGCAAAACGTGTCCTTTCATTCACAACACTGATAAATGAAGCAAGCTTTCTTTTTTGTGGCAAGAGATTGAAGTCTTGTTGCGATTCTCTTGAGCGATTGACAATTCTCTTTTCGCCGTGAAAGTTGTTATCCAATATTGAATTAAACATGATAACTTATTTATAGAGATGGAAATGAAGGGATGGGTGGTCATAACCTATCAAGACTCGATGAACAATTCTTTTCATTCTAGTTTTTTTAATTTTATCATCACTTGTGAATATTAAGTTGCGCACTACTCCGCCTATTACCAACTCTTACCAGTCTTTCAAGCTCGACTGTAAAATTACCGCATGCTTCATATCGCACACAGACCAATGAATAATTGTTAAAACTCAAAATTTAGGAGACATCAGTTAGTCATGACAGACCCGACCTCGTTTTGAGTCTAGGCTTTATCGAATACCAAATTATTCATTTTGTAATCGTTCTATAGTTACTTTTCTTTCAAGCCTATAATTTTTTTTTTACTTTAAATCTGTTATTATATTAATCGACGGGGAACTAGCTGATGGACAATCCAAACGAGTGCGTGAATCTGTTGCTTAAAAGATGCAGTATATCATGCAATTCTTCAATACGGTTTAGGAGTTTATCCAGGAAATTTTTACTTCTTTTAAATTCTCTTTGATTATACCGAATAGCAACTGCAGCTGAACTTCTAAACAGTCACGAGTGGACCGAGACCAGTTTTTTCTTCTCAATTAGTAGAGTTTAGCTAAAAATAATTATCGTTGGCAAAAACAAAGACATCGGCTATATTTCTGTTTGACAATACCATAAGGAAACTCTTTCTTGTCACCCTTTATAAGATATGAATTAAGTGGTACATTAGGATAAATTGTCATTTAAGGGCCGATTATTAAGTGGAGATGTTCTTCCTTTATTGCATTCAATACTAAACTAAAGATCTGTGTGAAGTTCAGACGTGACACATAATCAGCCTCAGCGAACTGAAAATAAAAAGTTCAAGCTGGGTACTTTACTTGGTCAAAGGAAGAGATCGTCTGAGGAAACATTAATTTCGTGACAATCTCCGAGTGCATCAAATAACTGAAATTCAAATTTTTGTCACAGATGTCAACTTTGAATTAAATTTGCAATGAACAAAGTTTTGGAGCCTATTTTTCTCCTTTTTGTATCCCCTGACTAAAATCTTAAACAAAACCGTGACAGGATGTTAGCCTACCAAACCATGTACTTTTTGCAATTACAATCTTGGTTAGAATATTCAAAATGAACGTCGTTTATAATATTTTAATGGTGCATTTCTCTAAATTCTCCTTTGATCACGACGATTTGAATTACGAATTGTTAAAGCGCCACACGATGATTGAATTTCATTTACCTGAAGACGACGAGAGTAAATATTAACCAGCGCGTTGAGCAATAAAGCGTCAAAATCAAGCAATTTTCCTAGGGAAGCAAACAAAGGTGGAAATTGTTTAACTTAAGATAAAAATATGTCGAGAATTCTCCGCTGTAACTACTCTTTAAAGTTTAACCCAATGCCGTCACATTTTGTTAAAGAAATTAAACATGAGAGTAAAATTCATATAACTCTGTTTTCATGACAAAGCTAGAATTCGAATAGGATTAGATTTAATCGAACATGATCTAATGATAAAAATAAGTGAAAGAAGTTTTACACTACGTTTCGATGACACCATGTCATCATTTTCAAGTGAGAAGAGAATAAAATTTGACAACTTAATATAGACCGTGCAAGGCGATAAAACGTAAAATATGCATGTAAAAAGTGACAAATTTCAATAAAATTAAATAAATAGTTTTGCGCGTATGGAGTCTGATTGTGTGTTCAAGCATGGCCTTTTCTTTGTTATGAATAACATTTCATAAATCAGACAGTCCAGTTTTCCCTTACACTTTGCTGAAGTTCTTATTTCTTGCTAATCCAATGACAGATCTTACGAACGTTCTCAAATAAAAATCGTGACTTAATGACTCAGCTTTGAAATTTGTATAGGTAATGACATGATTTCGAGTGCAATTTGGAATAAATAAGCACGAGTAAATTTTTTCAAAGACTAACAAAATTGCATGAGCCCGTAGGGCGAGTGCAATTTGTGGTCTTTGAAAACATTTACAAGTGCTTTTTTATTCCAAATTGCACGAGAAAATCATGGGATTATGTATTAATAATATACATGAAAAAATACGAGGTAGCTTCTCATAACTACGCAGAAGAAGAGCGCGCGCATCACGTGCAAAAATAATTTATTCAAACCCTGCAAGTGACATCGACCTTGACGTTGACCTTGACATTGACATTGACCAATCATTCTGACCAATCAGAATGTCTGGTTTGTTTCTTTCTTTGCACTGAATTAACTGAAATCTGCATTCATCTTAACCAATCAGAACTGAGAAATTTTTTCATGTATATTATTAAAAATAATATAAGTATCAATTTGATGAGGATCTAGCTCCATGGACAGCAAAGTGCTTTTCTGATGGTTTGCTTTACTGCTTGTCTTACTTCAGCAATCTTCCAGCAGTAAAGAAAACGGGTTTAACGTCGAGTTAAAGTAAACTAAGACAGCTGCTACTTCCCTTAATACTACTAAGTGTGATGAATATGTTTTACTGTCAGCGATTACAATTGTTACTATGAAGGATGGTGCATAACAAACTACTAACGCTAACTGCACCCACAGTGCACTGTTCACTGCCTTTATGTACCGCGCCATGTCCGGCGCATTTGGTTGGCCCGGCTGTTGTTGGAGATGATCTTGTACTTGAGCCTGATGATGACTGAGAAACCGAAAAATTTTCATATACGAGGCGACTGAAATAACAAAGCGAGGTGGTCTAATTATACTTTCATATAAAATGAGTATACGGTAAATTAATATGTAGCGTAAAGCAGCGACACTAGATACAATCCAAAAGGTGGCTACAGTGATGTATGTACGCTTCAAAGTTACAATTTGTCTGTATCTTAACCCCAAAAACAGGGCGAGAAGTCTGTCCACGCTTATGGCCGTCATCGTCAGTAATGATACTCCACATAATGCAACGTCTGTAAGGAAAGCGGCGACAAGTACGTATCGACAAAGATTCCATTGCTCGTCAGCCACGGACATCCAATAAGTAGCACTAAGAGGCCGGCAAACAAGACCAACCAACAGATCAGTTGTTGCCAAACAGCGATACAAGAGTTTGGACGGAGGATGCAGGGAAGATTCTATGTGAAGGGCAACGAGGATAAGAGAATTGCCAAGAAATGCTGTGATGGAGAGGAGAATGTAGATTGGTAGAAAAGAAATTTTAATTTTTTGCAGAAGCCCACCAACCAGAGGGGGGGGGGGGGGGGGAACAGTACAGATCTTGAAATATCTTGGTCTGTGTTCCACCTCCAGTGAAATTTGTTGTCGACATTATTCTGTATTAGTTTCCTTTTTTCTTAGATTGAAGTTATCTGTGATTGCAACGAGAAATATTTCATCTAAACAGCTTCACAACGACGACGATCATTAAAACCTTACTTCCCACTTAATGATCATATAGAGACTTCCTCATCATTGTTTAATCGTTTGGAAAACTTCAGAGAAATCGTCACTTTAATTTGTCAAATATATAAAAACACCTGTAACATTAATATTGTTTTCTCTGTGAGATAAACAATCCTTCCTTACTTAGCCGACGGAAAGGCACTCATTATAAACGCTTCAGTATGAGTTTTTTGTACCTTGCTGGCGAATAAGTTTGAGGCCTCGAGCAACACAACTGGTGAGCAAAGGAGCAACTTCCCGCAGTGCTGTTAACGAGGACCCAGCTCGCAAGCTGACCTTGCTCCATCGATAGAGTGTCAATCAAATGTCCATATCATTTATGTAAAGTTAAATTTTGGCTCATTATCAACCTCAGTCACATTAAAATATAGAGGGTCTAAGCTAGGGATATCAAACCCATGTCAATCAATCAAAGAATTCGAATAAATATATAGATTAAAATTGATGTCTGGCCACTGATGCAACCTTATTTTAAAATATTCGAATTCAACCGCGTGATTAGCAACATTTTGGGGCTCTTTTACCTCCGTTTCTTCTCCAAGAGTAGAACAAAATAAGTGAAGAGCAAAATATTAGGCGAAAAAGCAGTTTACTGTCGTTTCTCTTACATTCTTAATTTGTTCTCCTCCTCTCACTAACAAATTCTAAGTAAATGTTACGTTATCAGACAAGCTTTTATTTTTCCGGCAGGTGACTTAATTCTTTATGTTCTAATTCCCTCGAGCGATTACCAATTGTCCTCCGATGATGACAACTTTATGACAGTGCTAAAGGAAACATGATATTCTATCGATCGAGAAGGAAAATGAAGGAGGGGATAAGTTTATCATTTATAAAACTATGATGGCTCTTGGTTACGTCTTTGGCAACTCTTGTGTACCTTTCTCTTTCTCCAGACTTCCTGCGTGCTTCATATTTTAATGAACACATACTGACCTAGCCACGATACAGTCGGCGTTGTTTTGAGTACGAGGTTTTATCAAGTACCAAATAATTAATTTCATCTTTGTTACATACAAACTGCTTTTCTTTCGACTCTACATTCATTTCAACTTTTTATCATATAAGGGGCAAAATTACTGAATTGGGATTGGTCAAGACAGAGGGCATTTTTTCTTAATTTTGTAATTGCCCCGGGCAAAATTACTTGAAAATGACTGGCTGAAAATCGCTTAGCAACGGCTGCCAAGGTAAAGAAATTTGCGTTTGTTTTGTAACAATGGCGTCCCGTTTGCGCGAGATCAGTAAGAAAACATTTTTGCCCCTTATATTATATATAAGTAATCACATGGTTCCTCGTAAAATTAAGGATTAATATCACTTGTGTTTTCGGAAGTTGCAGAAATTGCCCGAGTCGTGCAGCGACTCGGGAAATTTCACCAACTTCCGAAAACACAAGTGATATTAATCCTTAATTTTACTCGGCCCCATGCGATTACCTATACTAATCTATTCTTTTGAGATACAATGCAATATATGAAGTTCATATATTGTACACAATATATGAACTTCATATATTGCATTGTATCTCATTTATCACTTTCACGGGTTTATTACGAATCAACTTAACGGCCTGCTCCCAGTTGGCTTGCTAGCTCAATTGGTAGAGCGCTGTACTAGTATCGCAGAGGTCAGTGGTTCGAATCCCGTACAGGCCTGATTTTTTTCAGGTCTGATTTTCGCTATTGCTTAAATAGCGCTATCTACTGCGAGGATCGTGCATCATATCTATTCTTTTATTCACCAACGCGGAAATAGCGGAGAGACAAACCCAACGAGTGCGTATCAAACTTTTGCTTAGGATTTTGGCCCGACAATAAGTCAAGCTTTCGCTCCTTATATGTCCTTATCTATTGTTCGAAGAGAAGGGTTTCTATTATTCGCAAGACAAAGGTTAGTAATCACCGGCGCGTAGCCAGCTCACCGAGCGCGAAATTCAAATTTCTTCGGAAGTGATTAGTGTTACAAACACAGCCTTTGTTGGGGAGGGTGTGGTAATGATTGTTGCAGCCTAGACACATCTAAAGGGAGTGGGGTGGGGAAGTTTGTGAAAAGAAGAGCGAGGTCTGGACGATAAGTAAGCGAAAACTTACGCTTTAATAAAACTCATTTGTGAAAAAGAGTGAATTGATGTATTCATGACAAAGTTTGGTAGCATGCGCTTCAAAGTTACAATTTGTCTGTATCTTAGCCACAACATCAGGGAGAGAAGTCTGTCCACGTAAATGGGTATTATCGTCATCAAAGACACTCCACATATTTCATGGGCTGTGATGTAGGCTGATTCAAATGCGTATCGACAGAGATTCCATTGTTCATGGACCTTGAACATCCAAGAAGTTGCACGGAAAGTCTGGGCCACAAGACCAACCAACAGATCAGTTGTTGCCAGACAACGATACAAGAGTTTGGACGGTGGATGTAAGGAAGACTCTTTGTGAAGGGCAACGAGGATAAGAGAATAGTCAAGAAATGCTGTGATGGAGAGGAGAATGTGGACTGCGAAGAAAGGAATTGTTTCTTAATGAAGCCCTCCAACCAAAGAAGGGGGGATGGCAGTTGTTTACGATATATCGTATAGCATATCGTCAACTATCAAACTCTTCGCAAATGACACGAAAGTGTACAGAGAGATCGCTGACGGCATAAATGATACTCAAGCTCTTCAAAGCGACATTGATCACTTAGCAAACTGGGAAACTTTATAACAGTTGAGATTTAACCCGGAGAAGTGCGAAACAATACCCATTACCCGTAACCGCGACAGCTCGTCTCCTTCGTATATTATGGGAGTTGCAATCAAACCAGTAAAGCATGGGAAAGACCTAGGAGTTCTGAATTCCTATGACCTGTCGTGGGGTGCTCAAGTTGATGGTGCTGTGAGTAAGGCTAATAAAATCTTAGGCATTGTTTACAGAACGCTTGGATCTACAAACCAAGAAGTATTTTCTATTCTGTATATTACTTTAGTCCACTCACTAGGACGGTTGCCTTGTCGTGGCTGAGTGGCTTGTGCGTCCCAGTGACTCCAAGAGCTATGCCGACGGGGGGTGTTTACACCCCTGGCAGGGCCTCCCAAGCCAGACAGGTCAAGGAGTAGGGTCCAGACAAAAGACAGTCACACAGCCCTCAAGACCTGGGCATTAGGTTTATCTGTCCCTGTCTGAGAAAGTGTTCCAGGAGCCAAAAGTGGTGCTCAACCGATTTGGCTGAAACTTGGCACAAAAGCTGAGTGTGATAAGATATTTTAAAAGCCACTTTCGCTCAGTTCTCTGACTGTTCGTTCTGAATTTTTTAGGGGATGTCCCATTAGTGGCCTATGAAGCACCAAAAATTCATCCTCCTAAGTGACACTTTGAAAGTGTTATAAAACTCTATTGGTAAATTGTGCCTCCAAATGAATTTGACCATGGACCTTACTATGGTGGAGCTTTTACTTCATAAATGTAACTTTGTTTTCAAGCAATTAGACAGAGAGGGGCCTGGGGCTAAAGTTAAGTCAAAGTTGAGGTCAAAATCACTACCCAAAATTGCCACTTTTCAAAAAACCATAACATTTACCTGCCTTCCTGCATAACTTTCATACCAAATCCAGTATGTATTTTAGTTTATCAAAATCAGTTGAGAAAAACTGGGCTTATTAAGGTCTGTTAAGTTTTTAGCACAAACTCTCCATGCCCCTCTAAGGCCAAGCAAAATGGAATTTTGAGCATAATTCATGCTATAAACAGACCAAAGTCTTGACATACAGCCTTTATTTTGTATTTGGTGAGTGGAAATGAAATATTTAAGCCAAATAAATGTCATTATCCTGAAATACCTCGACTCATAGCTTATATTTACTCTAAGAAGGCCTCTGATTAGCACTGCAAACACCCAGCGGTTTAGCAAAATAAAGGTAATTTTTTTTCCCATGAAAACCTTGTTCCAATCATAGATTAAAAATGATGATGTTTTGATCTAGATATGGCGATATTTCTAAAGATGATTGAATTTTCTCTGATCTATGTTTGTGAGGTCATATATCCATACATATTATACTCTAAGCGTGCAAAGTCTCCATATTTTGTCAGGCCGTTTTTTAAATTGAAAATAAGGTGACCTTAACCCGGCCGGCCTTAACCATTAAGCTCAAAATAAAACGATCGTTAAAAGATGATCTACGCCTGACCTTTGAATAGTCTGTGAATAGCTCTTGCAAATACCCATCACTTATAGCGAGCATGACCATAAGCTTACGTTCCGCAGTGAGCACTGTCCAGGTGACTTGTGATCCATCAGAGATCTTTGGTACTTTAGAACTGAATAAATGGAACCATCCCAAAAAGATGGAATCCACAGTCAGAAGAGCTGGATGACAAAAATTAATGTTGCTGTTTAAATGAGGTATTCCACACGAGACATGGGATGATGCCAATAGGGCCCGCCATTTTGGACGTGAGAGTATTAAGACTGGATCGAGTTTCCATCCCTCCCACTATTCAAGTGTAAATGTTTGTGTCCTTATTAAGTATTGAAAGTATAGCAATAAGAAGTTTCAGGATAATTTTGCGATGGCACTTTATTCCTTTGGAGGGGTAAATGATCAATGCGGTGCCGCGTCATGGGCTCCGCTGCGCGAAACAGAAATGACTCCTGTGTTGTCTTGTGATAATGACATGACTATTTGATTAAAACACAAGTACAAGGGTTCAGGTGAGTCCGTGGCGAGAGGAAGATCGGGTGATACGAAAGTTTCAAGTACAGATAATTAAAAATATACGAAAGGGCTCATACACGCGCATAAATGTAGCGAATGGCTTTTCTAGTGCCACTCTCGCTAAGAGCGGTCCTCTCAACTTCCCGTCAAAAAAAATTTTTCCTTAATTTTTTTCCTATGAAAAGGGTTTAGGACACATGTTTCAAAATAGTTCCATGGTTTTCCAATTTTCTTTTGTTTGAAGATTTCAACTTTCGCGAACTCTCTCCCAAGGGAACATTAACTAAGGTGTTGCAAAAGCAAAAACTCAGTCAACTACAGTCATTGTGCGAGATTTTTCGACGTTGAAAAAATAGGTAGTGCTAATCGTAAGGCATCGTATTATGAACCTTTTCTACAGTAAGGAAATTTCTGTGATTACTGCAAGTGGTGATCAATAGACCCGCGTTACTCAAACCTCAGTGAAGGTTACGTGACTCCTTGACTTGGTCCAGTCCTCTCACTCTCACGTCCAATATGGTGGGTCGGTCGATACAACAATCGCATCTTGAGGTGTGGCATGGCATGTTTCATATGAACTGCAACAGAAACTATTTGTTATCCAGCTCTCCTAACTATGGATTTCTTATTTACTTCCGGATGATTTGATTTATTCAGCTCTAACGTAGTAGGGAAATGGGATGGATCTCAGCCTCCGGCGGGTCACCTGGACGATACTCACTACTACCATCCTGCTCTGTTTCTGATGTCAGCATGCGTACTTACAAGAGCTAGCAAGGTTATCGAAAGTTTAACCAAAGATCTTCTGTTAAAGGTCGTTTTCATTAAGCTCTCTTAGTATTGCATCAAAAAATGGGCCTGACAAATATAGAGACTTTGCATGCTTTTGAGTATACAGTAAAAACCCGCAAGTAAGAACCTAAAAGTTAAGAACCTGTTAGCTTAAAATTTTCCATTTATACCCCCTATAAACAAGAACCTATTTAGCCTAAGAAAATTAAAATAGGTTTTTTATATTTTAAAATCATATAGTACATTACAGGTACACTGATATTATTTACCGTAATCATAATCGAAGAAAAACCAGATTGCCATTGCTGTAAAACATGATTTTCTTAAGAAAAATGAGTGCAAAATATGTAGTTACAAAATATAGGATAGTTACCAACTTGTTATGCAGGTGTGTTTCTCTCCAAGAATAAGAACCTGTTTTAAGAAACTAAATAGCCTAAAATTTTGTTAAGTACCATTTATATAAGAACCTGTTTAGGCTAAGTCCTAAAAATGTAGGTTGTTACTTGCGGGTTTTTACTGTAGTATGTAGGGAGATATGACCTGAAAAATATGAATCAAAGGAAATTCAAGCATCTTTAACAAATATTGTCATATCTAGGTCAGAACATCATGATTTGTGCTCTATGATGGGTACTAGGTTTTCAAAGAAAAAAAATTACCTTTATTTTGCTAAACCGCTGGGTGTTTGCAGTGCTAATCACAGGCCTTCTTAGAGTAATAGTAAGTTATGAGACGAGGTATTTCTAGATAATGACATTGATTTGGCTTTAATGTTTCACTTTCACTCACCAAATACAAAATAAAGGCTTTATGTCGAGACTTTGGTCTGTTTATAGCATGAATTATGCTTGGCCTTAGAGGGGCATGAAGAGTTTGTGCCAAAAACTTAACAAACCTAATAAGCCAAATTTTTCTCAACTGATTTTGATAAATGGGTCACTAAAGTACATACTGGATTTGGTATGAAAGCTATGCAAGGAAGCAGGTGAATGTTATGGTTCTTTGAAAAATGGCAGTTTTGGGTAGTGATTTTGACCTAAAATTTGACCTAACTTTAGCCCCAGGCCCCTCTCTGTCTAATTGCTTAAAAACAAAGTTACATTTATGAAGTAAAAGCTCCATTATAGTAGAGTCCATGGTAAAATTCATTTGGCAGCAAAATTTACCAATGGAGTTTTATAGCACTTTCAAGTGCCCCTTAGATGGATGAAATTTTGGTGCTCCATAGGCCACGAATGGAACCCCCCCCTGAAACTCCAGAACGAACAGTCAGAGAAGTGAGCCAAAGTGGCTTGTGAAATATCTTATCACACTCAACTTTTGTGCCAAGTCTTAGCCAAATCGGTTGAGAACCACTTTTGGCTCTTGGAACACTTTCTCAGACAGGAACACTAAAGGCTAACAACCTTATCCTGTAAAAGAACGTGTTACGGAAACAGCAACGAAGACAACCAATATCCTGCAAGCAGACCTTCCAAGGTCTTCGAACCGTATGACTGCCAGTGGTGAAAGCCAGAAAGAAACTACTGGCATGAAGTTGGAAGTGAAGAGTGCAAAAATCATGACCAGGATTGGTTTTTGGAATGTACTTATTATGTGCGTAACTGGGAAGCTTGCACAAGCTACAACAGAAATGAGATGGTATAACTTGCATTTATTGGGCGTAAGTGAAAGCTGATGGATTGGGACAGGGAGATTAAAGACGGTGTCATGCGAGACAGTATTGTGTTCTGGGCGGGACGATGAGCTACATCGTGAAGGTGTGGAAATTATTCTGAAGAAAGGAGCAGATAGATCGGTATTGGAATGGAAACCTATTAATAGTCGTCTCATAAAGGCCAAGCTGAGAGGAAACCAAAACAACTTGACCCTGATTCAGTGTTACGCTCCGACCAATGATAGTGAAGATGATCTGAAAGACAATTTCTATCTGAGGCTCCAGGCAGAGATTGAGCAGGTCCCAATGCAAGATCTTATCATCATCATGGGGGATCTAAATGTCAAAGTTGGTGCCGATAACTCAGCCAGGCACAGAGTGATAGGAAGACACGAGAGTGGTATCATCAATGAAAATGGAAAACGGCTTGTTGAGTTTTGCACAACTAATAATTTGGTGATAGGGGGCAGCCTTTTTTCACACCGAGAGATCCATAAAAGCACATGGTGCTCCCCGAATGGCAGGGATAGAAATCAAATTGACCATCTGCTGATCAATGGAAATTCAATTTATTTTAATTTAATAATAAGTTCTTATACAGCGCATTAAAATTGAACTCTATCCGCTTTACAATTACCATTTAATAAAAATCCTATACATGCAATTATCGCTACTCTATCTAAACTAACGAAGTATTATGTGTTATACATATATTTGACAACGTACGATATAAAAAAATCTGGTGGCTTAATTTTTGAAACGATAATTTTTCAAGAAGCGTTTAAAGGAGTCAACAGATTCAGCGTTTTTTATGCATTCAGGTAGTTGATTCCACAAATACGGAGCAGCGTAGGAGAATGCTCTTTGCCCATACGTTTTACTTCGAATTGTTGGGACCTCAAGTAGATTCATATTTGATGAACAGAGTCTTCGTGCTGGAATATATCGACTAAGAAGTTCAACAAGATAGATTGGAGCCATGTCACTTAGTGCTTTGTATGTTATCAACAGTATCTTGAATTGAATTCGTTTTGTGACCGGGAGGCAATGAAGTTTCATATGGAAAATGGCGGAGATCCCTTCCGGATGTCAAGGTGAGGAGAGGATCTGACATTGAAAGTGACCATCATCTCGTAACAGCCTACCTTAAACTGAAATTAAAGACTGCAGGGCGTCTAACCAAGGGACGCAGCCGTTTCGATGTGAGCCAACTGAAACACCCAAATGTGCGAAAATTTTTTATCCTGGAGGTGCATAACAGATTCGAGGCTCCTGTGGAATTAGGCGGAAGAGAGGATATTAACGATAAAGGGGTGAATAAGAACTGGGAGAAAATTGTTACTGCTTACAATGATAGCAGCAAGGCATGTCTAGGCTGCAGGCAGCGGAGGTCAAAGGAATGGATTTCATCTGATACCTGGAAAGCAATTGAAAGTAGACGAGGATTAAAGAAGCCCGTTGAAAGTTATAGATTCAAAATCCCAACGGCTTAAAGAAAGGCATCAAGGAATGTATCGGGCAGCGAACAAGGAGGTAAAAGGCCGAGCAAGAGCAGATAAACGAAAGTACATGGAGAACCTTGCATCCCAGGCGGAAGAGGCAGCTGCGCGCAATGAACAAGGAACAGTATAAAAGATCACCAAGATAATGACAAGTAAGTGCCACACAACCAACGTGCTTGTAAGGGATATGTACGGTATCCTATTAACATCAGAGGGAGAGCAACAACGGCGATGGATGGAGCACTTTAGAGAGCTTTTAAACAGACCACCACCAACAGTAATGCTAAACATCCAGGAAGCCGCAACTGACCTTGACATCAACACAGACGTTCCAACTAGGAGGGAAATCATCCAAGCCATTAATTCCCTGTAGAATGGAAAAGCTCCTGGCCATGATAATCTAAATGCCGAGCTGTCTAAAGCAGCCCCTGAGCTTGCGGCAACCATTCTGACCCCTTGTTTAAAAAGATCTGGGAACAGGAAGAAATTCCGACAGACTGGAGCAGAGGAGTGATAATCAGGATACCAAAGAAAGGGTCTCAAGGTGATTGTAACAACTGGCGAGAAATTACCCTTTTGTCTGTGCCGACTAAAATCTTTTGCATGGTCATTATGCAGCGCATCACCCAAGCTGTCAATGATATCCTGCGGAACGAGAAATCTGGATTTCGCAAGGGGCATGGATGTACGGATCATATATTCACCCTGCGGAATATACTTGAGCAATGTACTAAGTGTAAGAGGGAGTTGTATGTAAATTTCATCGACTATGAGAGCGTTTGACAGCATTCGTAGGGACACTCTTTGGCAGATTCTGAGAGCATATGGCATTCCACAAAGCATTGGTAATATCATCAAATGCTTTTACTCAAATTTCACATGTTGCATCAGTCAGGGGGATCTAAGTTTTGAAGTTAAAACCGGTGTACGGCAGGGATGTGTCATGTCGTCCATGCTATTCAATATTTCTATTGACTGGTTCCTTTGTCGAACAATGGAAGATCAGCAAAGAGGCATGAGATGGACCCCTATTACTACGCTCGAAGACATCGATTTCGCAGACGATTTAGCCCTATTGTCCCACACTCGACAGCACATTCAGGGGAAGACAGACCGGCTCAGCATGTTCAGCAGCCAGGTCGGCTTGAGAATTAGCTTGAAGAAGACGAAGGCCATGTGTGTTAATGGCCTTTCTCCAACAAAGATATGGGTAAGAGGACAGGACATTCCAAACACCAACAAGTTTACATACCTTGGAAGTGTGCTCTGCCAAGATGGAGGTACCACTCTAGATATACAAAGCAGATTGACCAAAGCAGGATATGCCTTTATGAATATAGGCTGATAGATTCTAAAGAAACTGTTTGAGGCTGCGTCGGTGGGGGTAACGAAATAATTTGAATATATCAACAAAGTTGAAATGATAAATTGGCCACCGTTACGATTATAAGACTATTATCAGGTATCAACGAACGCTTTTCATTCCACTAATTTATTCGTGTTTTTCTCGTTGCCATGTTCCCACCAATCACGTAGCTCCTTTTTCTGCCTTTAAAAGCACACACAACCCACCATTCCCCTATTCGCTCCGACGAAGGGCTAACGCTCGAAACGTCAGCTTTTATAATCGTAACGGTGGCCAATTTACCATTTCAACTTTGTTGATTTATTCAAATTATGCCTTTATGAGCTTAAGATCAGTGTGGAGGTCAGCAAACTACAGCAGGAAGACGAAGCTTAGAATCTGTCAGAGCTGCGTATCGTCAACTCTCCTTCACAGCATGAAAATCAAGATTTAGGAAGACTTAAATGTTGCGTAAATCTGCGTAAAGTTTTTTACGAAGCTTTACGTTAACTTTACGTACGACGGAAGGGTAAGGTAAAGGAAGCTTCACGCGAAGGGAGGGTAAAGCCAGCGTAAACCTTGCGTATAGTTTGTGAGTCGACTTTACGGTTATTTACACCTAGTGTAAATAAAACGTAAAGTTGTTTATTGTTTAGCCCAAATGGATGGAGCACATAAAATGGCATAATTCAGTGAGATGTAGGAGTTTTAATAGTTAAGCACAAATAATTATTTGTACGAGCACAATGATGAAACATCATGATCACCAAAACAGTCTAAGCCTAGTTTGAGTTAAAAGCTTGCAACAATTTTCATTTTGAAAAATATGGTCTGAACTGGGACTTTGTTATTGGTAAACATAATAACCGAATTGTATTCTAGTTGGGCGAAGCTCAGCAAATAAATCAATTTGCCTATTTCTCAGTTTATGTTTTGTCGCTGGTTCTACAACGTTTTTGTCGTTCCCTTTTGCTTTGATAGGAATGATCTTACCTGTGAAAACCAGCCAGGGAAGTTTTATAATAACCTGAAATTTTAATACTTCTAAATACTTTGTAGATATTCTGGACACTTCTCAGTAAGAAGGAACTATACTGAGCACAGATAAATCTCTTGATGACACATAACACAGGACTCAAACTGGTACTGTAAAATTCCAAATGTTTATTCCATTCAAAGTTTGGTGAAGTACATTTTAATTAAAAACACTTAATAAGAGCTTAATGATACAAAAATGCAGCTTTACGAAAGCGTAAATTTAGCGTAAATTTGCTTAAAGTTGTATGACCAACTTTACGCTAGTATTTAAAGTTGTTTAAAGGCGAATAAAGTTCAATTTACACGGTCGGTACGTAAAGTTGAATTAAAGCTAGCGTAAATGTGTTGAATTAGCTTTACGCTTGTTTACCTCGCCGCTTTAAGTGCTCTTAAAGATCAACCTTATACTACCCGCGTAAAGGCACATTAAAGGTCGGTATGTAACTATATTATTGTATGTCAATAACGTTCAATTCCATCACTAAAACTTGATGAAGACTCTGCAATTGATTCGTACAAAAAGCTTGCGTATGCAAATATAGACCCTGCTCGCTATGCCATGCTAATGAGCCACAACAAGGGCGAAACAGCTGTCCATGGCTGCCACTCTACGGGTGATATGGTTGTGCGCATGCGTACAATATTAGCCGTACCAGGAGATTGTAATATAAGTGTGCTTTAGTGCTGTCATTAGTGTTGTTTACAATTTTTTGAGCACACAGGTTACAAATGATCTCCTCTTCATACCCACGCCGTGGGAGAACTGTTTTATAGTTCTTAACAGCCACCACATGTTTAACGTAGAGCTGGCGAATATATCGGGTGCCTACCTCTTTCACGCCATCTGTTGACTTTGAACTCAATCTTAGAGTGCAAACCATCTTTTTGAGGCGTCCTGCGTCATTGACATCTGGCGTTATCTCCACCCCACTACTCCTGGGCTCACCTTGACCAGGTGGAATGGCAGTTTAGCGTCGCGTATTGACCTTTTTGGGGTCCCATTTGCGTGGGTCCCATCAGTGTCGTCTTGTTCCGTGTATGTGTGTCCGTTCTCGGACCATCGCGGTTTGTGTTTGTCTCTGTCTGTTCCCGATGCCGTTCCACCTGGCCCAGGCTACTGGAAGCTGAATACCTCCATCCTCGACGATCCGGACTATCGTCAACTAGTCCGTGATGAATGGTCTGCTTGGCGCCTTGCCATCCCCCGCTTTCCTTCTCTAGCTAAGTGGTGGGATCGTGGGAAAAGTAAAATCAAGGGGCTTACTATCCGCTTTTGTGCAAATAAAGCCCGCACAACATCTTCATCCAGAGATGCCCTGGTACGTCTTGTCCAGCATCTTCAGGCCAAAGTTGATGCTGGAATTACTTCCTGCATTGACCCTTGGCGGTCTGCTTGTTCCGAGCTTGCCCGGCTTGATTCCCATGCTGCGAGGGGGGCTCAGGTGCGTGCGAGAGTCCGATGGGTTGAAGAGGGTGAGTCTTCCTCGCAGTATTTTCTTCGTCTCGAGAAAAAACGTTCCGCTGACCGTCATATCTCTGCGCTGAGAGAGCCTGATGGCTCTATCGTCTCGTCTTCTGCCGATCTCTGTGCGTCTCTTGGTTCCTTCTATTCTAGTCTTTATACAGCCTCTCCTACTGACCCTCATGTTCAATCTTCTCTTCTTCAAAATTTGTCTTCTGTTCTCTCTCAAGATCAGGCCAACAGTTGTGAGGGTCCTCTTACATCATCAGAGGTCCTCGTCGCTCTCAAGGGCATGGCTCGTAACAAGGCACCTGGTTTAGACGGCCTGCCTATGGAATTCTATCTCCGTTTCTGGGACGTGGTTGGCTCTGATCTTGTTTCTGTTCTTAATGAATGCTCTTCCTCTGGTTTTCTCTCCCTCTCTCAGCGCAGAGGTATCATCACTCTGTCTTTCAAGAAGGGGGACCGCCTTGACCCCAAAAATTGGCGGCCCATATCTCTTCTAAACGTGGATTATAAACTTGCTTCTCGTGCCATAGCTGGGCGTCTCCTCCGGGTAATACACCTCGTTGTCAGCCGAGATCAAACATGCGGAGTCCCCGGCCGTTTTATCGGAGAAAATGTTGCTCTGCTTAGAGACGTTGTCAGCTATACTGAGTCTTCTGGCACCCCTGTCGCCATCCTGTCCCTCGATCAAGAGAAGGCTTTTGACCGTGTGGATTGGGGCTTCATGCGGTCCACTCTTGTCACCATGGGCTTTGGCCCTTCCTTTGTCGCGTGGGTCGACTTGTTCTATACTCATGTTCAAAGCGCGGTCAATGTGAATGGGTTCCTGACTCCTTTCTTTAGCCTTTCTCGTGGTGTCCGGCAGGGGTGCCCTCTTTCTCCCCTCCTATATGTTCTTGTGTCTGAGGTTCTTGCGTGTAGTATCCGTGCAGACCCCCGTATCAAGGGTCTGTCTCTCCCTGGGTGTCCCGTACTGTCTCCCATCTCGCAGTACGCGGACGATACATCTTTAATCCTTACCACTGATTCTGGCATTCTGGCTGCCCTTGAGACTTACAAGCTTTTTGAACTAGCTTCTGGATCTAAGATCAACCTTTCTAAGTCCAAGGGTCTCTGGTTGGGTGGTTGGCGGGGTCGTACGGACCCCCCGGTTCCTTTTGACTGGTCTCCTGCTAAGCTCAAGGTGCTGGGGGTGTTTGTCGGCCCCGGTAACCTTGATGAAGACAACTGGCGTCCTCGCATTAATGCGGTGGACCGTGTTCTCAAGTCTTGGCGTTCTCGTGTTCTCTCTTTTCATGGCAAGGCCCTAGTCATTAACGCTCTCGCCCTCTCCCGGGTTTGGTATGTGGCCTCTCTTATCCACATGCCGGCCTGGGTGGAGGCGAAGCTTTCCCGTCTTGTTTTCTCGTTTTTCTGGTCTGGCAAGGTTGAGCTCGTCTCCCGTTCGGCCGTGGTTCAATCTCCCCTTTTTGGTGGTTTTTCTGTGGTTAATATTCAGTCCAAGGTGAGGGCCCTCCTTGGTCAATGGGTGAGGAGATTCGTCTCCTCCCCATCCAGTTGGGTCGCTCTCATGTCCTTTTGGTTTAACTCTTTGTTTGGTGTCTCTCCTCTTGTTGTGTTTTCTCGTCCTTTTAGTTTCGACTTCAGGGTCTTGCCGCCCTTCTATCAAGCTCTGGTTTTGGCTTGGCGTAAGCTCGACGGGGCTTTCGCCACGTCAAAAAACTCTTTAGTCTACGGCTCTTCATGCCCTCTTGTTTGTTCTCCCGTTCCTACTATGTCTACCAAGTCTTGCTACCTATATCTTCTCTCTGAGAACATGGTCCAGCCTTATTGTGTCCTTAAGTTTCTATTCATCTATCCCAACCTTGACTGGCCTGCCACGTGGCGTGCCCTATCCTTCTTTTATCTTGACCGTCGTGTTATCGACCTAAATTGGAAGATTGCGCACGGCGTCCTGTACACCGCCCGGCGTCTCTCCTCTTTTGGTTTATCTGTTCCTCTCTCGTGTTTTTGTGGACCCACGGTCGAGTCACTCAAGCATTTGTTCTTCTACTGTCCACTTGCTCAGAGTGTTCTCGCCTGGGTCCAGTCCTTGCTGTTTTCCTTCTCTCCTATGTGTCCTGCCATCTCTTTACGTCATGTCCTCTTTGGTTTCAACTCTAGTGAACTGGTTTCTGTCCCGCGTGTCTTTGTCTATCTGCTCAATGTTTCTAAGTTTTGTATTTGGCGGAGTAGGAACGATTTCCGTTTCCGTAACGTTCGTCCTGGCTCTGTGGCGGTGATTGCTTCTATCAAGGCCCGCCTGAAGTTTTATTTACCAATTTCCTTCAGGCGGTGCAAGTCTGACAGGCGTCGTCGCGTCTTCCATCGGCAGTGGGGCGCCCGTGGCATTATAGCTTCAGTGGTAAACGACTCCCTTGTCTTTTCCATTTAGTCCTGCTCCCCGTAGTTATTTAGTTTCCTTTTTTTGCTCGAATGAGTGTGTCTCGGTGCTGCTCGTGCTGGGTCTCCTTTATTGGTGTACTGCACAGTAGCCTCGTTCTTCTTTTGCTTGAGTGACGTGTGATCTTTTGCTTGAGTGAGCGTGTCTTTGTGCTGCTTGTGCTGGGTCTCCTTCATTGGTGTACTGCACAGTAGCCTAATTGTTAGTATCTGTTTCGTAACCCATGTGCTGGGTCTCCTTCGTTGGTGCACTGCACTGGGCCAGTATCGTTTGTTCTGTCTACTTTGTAAGTGTGTCTGTCCGCTGCTTGTGCTGGGTCTCCTTTGTTGGTGCACTGCACAGTAGTCTTTCGTGAGTATTTGTTTTGTTGTCCATGTGCTGGTCTCCTTTGTTGGTGTACTGCACTGGTCTGTTTGTCCTTGTTCGTTTTAGTTCTGCGTACCCAATTTTTGGTTTCTGTGAGGTGGGGTTCGATTCCCCAGCGAGTTTGGCGTCTGGTGACCCTCGTTTCTGGTGGACCCTAACCCTAAGGCATTGCACGCAAGCCATGGGTGGGATTAGTCCTGTTGGTCGGCGGGCATTGCACACGCCCTTCATCGGGGGCCCGGCCGTCCACCTTAAACATAAAAAAAATGTTGACTTTGAACTCAATCTTAGAGTGCAAACGAGAGCTAGCTGGCTACGCCATGCAGAATTGCCTTAAATAGACTGAAGTGATCATTGATGCCTAATGATACATATGTAATTTGACAGTGCGTCAATATACCGCCAACTTGGTGCAAAATATAGTGCCCTATATAGAAGCGAAAATTTACAATTACAGAACCAGTAAACCGCCTTCACGCTGTTTCTTAAAAGCGGCCTTACGCCACAATTCCGCCAACTTTACGTCAAGCGTTTTCGTGTTCATTTACGCCATTGATTAAAGGTAGCGTAAAGGTTAACTTTACGGTTTACGTGAGCGTAAAGTCGCGTAAATGCAAACTTACGCTGCATTTAAGTCGCGTTTAAGACTAAATTTGCGTTTTCGTGCTGTGGCTTTACGGCTCGGAATGCTGGAGAATGACAGAACAAGACCTCTCAATACTGGCATCCTTCCACACAGCTAGCCTCAGGAAGATTCTGAGAATCTTCTGGCCTCGGAAAATATCAAACGACCAGCTACTGAGAAAAACCAAGCAGGAGGATATTCGTACACTTGTCGCAAGGGAAAGATGGAGGTGGATTGGACATGTGATGCGGAAGCCCAGTCACGAAATAGCCAGAATTGCAATGTACTGCGAATGTCATGCGTAATTTTCTCCGATCTCCAATCGAGTTATCTAGCATAAAGCAAGCTAATATCATTATCAATGCGACCGAAACAATTCTGTGATTAGGGAGAAGAATTTTAAAGTTTATTCTTTTCGTTTATCCATTAATAAGTACAGTACACTTGTTCGTGTATCACTCAGCTAATGCTATAAGCAACAATTGTCGGCATTTGTGCAACCCGGCCGCGTTTAATGCAAGTCTCCGCGATCGCTGTACTGTATGATGTTCATTTCTATCTGTATAATGTCAGTTAACTGATTTCCTCCAAAAAGAGAAAAAAAAAAAACATCTGAAATTAAAACACGGGAAACACGTTTGCCTTGCAGTAAGATCAGGTTTGCGTGACAGGAACCCATTTCAACGTTCATACAAGGAAGCCATTTTAAAGTCATTACTCGCGGCGAGTGAGTTTATCTACTCAATAATTTTCTCCACTGCCGTTTGTTAGTTAAAAAAAAAAACATTTAAATAGAACTTCACAGTTAAATATAGTGTTTCCATGCAAACGCCTTCAAACGGTATACAATAAAACAACAACAACTACTTATGATATTTACCTGGGTTTCCGGAGACAGTGGGCAGCTTCTTGTCGTGTTTCTCTGTAGTTCCTTCTTAAGCTGCTCAACGAGCCACTCTATCCTTCCTCGCGAGAGCCGAAAATGTTCAATGACTTCACAGTCAGCCATATCGGCTAGAAAGGGGCGTCTTTGATATAATCTTGGTCTTCGCGCTAAACAGGAAAGTCCGCCCCCAGCCGCCATTTTGTTTGGTTTTTCAACATTTGCGACTCTCCGATAACTTTACGGGAGGTTACGACCTCCCGTAAATTACCGGGCAAGATATCGGTAAAATTAACGGGATCGAAACTAACGGGAGTTTCGAGAAACACCCGAAAAGTTTACGGGGACTTACCGGGTGACTTACCGGACCCGATAATTTACCGGGACTTTCGAGAAACGGGCCCCAGTCAACTTAAGATAAACCCGAAACGATTTTGGAGCTACTACTCAATCAAGTCAAAATAAAAACGGCTTCCTGATGTAAACACTTACAACAGAGGATCTGCAACAAAACCTCAAGATCAAGCTCACTTATTTAATATTTACTTTCACTCAGTTTTTTGTAAACAGAGTACTGGGATACCAGCCCCAATACAAACTGAATTACCGTAAGATCCAAGTACTGATTTCATTACCAACTATGTGGCTTGTGACACTAAAGGGGTTGGAAAACTTCTTAAAGGTCTTAATGCTAATAAGTCTTGTGGGATTGACAATATACCTGCTCGTTTACTTTAAGAGACCGCTGATACATCTGCAGTTCCTCTGAGTATGCTTTTCAATTTATCTTTCAAACAGTGCTGTCTACTAAATTATGGAAATCAGCTAATATCACACCTATTCATGAAGATGGTGATCATGAGCCTGTAGAAAATTATAGAGGCATTTTGCTTCTATCCATCATTGGGAAATGCCAGGAAAGAATTGTGTACAATGCTATTTACAATCAAGTTATCCGTTTTGTGCACGATTCCCATCACGTATTCCTCACCGATCGTAGCTGCACTACTCAACTACTCTTGGTACATTATGATTGGTTCAAGGTTTTGGATAAGAGTGGCCAAGTCAATGTAGTGTTTATAGACTTTTCAAAGGCCTTTGACCTTGTCTGTCATGACATTCTTTTAGCCAAGCTTTACAAATATGGTGTCCACGGGGACTTGCTCAACTGGTGTAGGCATTATTTGACAGAACGTCAGCAGCGTATAGTAGTCAAAGGAGAGGCTTCCGATTGGTTAACCGTAACCTCTGGTGTCCCACAGGGTTCTTTATTGGGACCATAAATTCTTCACAATATACATCAATGATTTACCAGGCGTAATTAGTAAGAACAGCTCAATTGCATTATATGCTGATGAAAGCAAAATGCATAGGGTTATTAATACTCAAGAAGATCTGTCCTCTTTTCAAAGTGACATAGATAAAATATCAGATTGGTGTGGGATGAACAAGATGACAATTAATACTAAGAAATGTAAGATCCTGCAAATAACCAGGAAAAAGGCACCCTTACTTGGGGAGTATAACATTGAGGGTCAACCTTTGGAATGTGTTAATGTTTATAAAGATTTAGGATTGTTTACTGCTAGTGGTCTCTCATGGAACCAGCATATAGATAGAATAACTGCCAAGACCAATAGGGTTTTAGGGTTGGTAAAAAGGACTTGTAGGGACTTAAATGGTTTACCGCAGAGAAGTCAAGGATCTTTCAACTTTTTATAAACTGAAGTGCGGGCATTTTAGCTCTTCACTTAAGTCGTATTTTCAATTTTGTTCAGATGAGAGATTAAGATCGCATGCAAGTAATAAACTAAGAATTAATAGATTCAGGACGGAACTTTTTAAGGGAACATTTTTTAATAGGATTCCGTATCTATGGAACAATCTGCCTGATGCGTTGAGGACGGCTAGCTGTAGTGTTTCTTCTTTTAAGAGACTATGCACTAATTTTTATAACGATAGGGTTTTCGACCCTGAGCACCCATGTACCACCTGGGCTAAACCAGCACTTAGTTAGTAAGGTTGTTAGTTAGTAAGTTAGTTAGATTACTTAGTTAGGTAGTTAGCAGCTAGCCAGTTACATACCTTGATTAAGTTTTTTATATATCCGTATATTTTCTTCATAATGGGTTGACTAGCACCTATGGTTCGTCAGTTCCCTTCTAGTCTTCTCCACTGCCTTGTTATGTAACCTAATTTGTTACTATTTTGTGTTCTTTTGTTTTATTTTCCCATGTAATTGCAGTGAAATGGAATAAATTAAATTAAATTAAATTAATTAAAATTAAATTAAATTAAATTAAATTAAATTAAAATTAAAAATTAAATTAAATGATGTTGAAACCATGAGAACACTTTATTGTAGTCTTGTGAGACCCTTATTGGAATATTCATGTGAAACTTGGAACCCTTATACTAAACGTAACATTGACAAATTGGAGGCTGTTCAGCGGAGAGCTACCAGATGGATCACTAGGTCTGATGATGATTATGGTACTAGACTATCTAAATTGAAATTGTAGCTATTATCTGATAGGCGGTTCACTAGGGATGTTACGTTTTTGTTCAATGTAATTAATGGCCATTATAACATAGACATTTCCAATAGCCTCATATTTTGTAAGGACAGAAGCATGGCTTATAATTTGAGGAAAAATGACACACAGGACCTTGTCCCAAATTTTAGAAGAACTAACGGTCTCAAATATAGCTTTTTTAACCGTATCGTTGGTGAATGGAATAGCTTACCTAATCGCATTAGAGAATCAGATAGTTTTGAAGCTTTTAAAAAAGAATGTTTTAAGTTTTATTAAGGATAAGGATAATTAGGGCATCTATTTTTATATTTCTACATAGTTTTGCTATATTAAATTTTTTTTAATTAGAGGGGGCATCCCTTGTATGGTGCGTCAGCGCTTTTGGTTGTCTCCTTCTCCACAATTTTTCCTTTTATGGTTTTTATAAACCTTAATTGTAATTAATACTAATTGTTTGTGTATTCTTGTGGAGTGAATTTGTAATAAGTAAATAAATAAATAACCTGCAAACAAAGCAAACGCCCTTCAGTCTAAGCTACAAAATGATATCGTTAACAAATCTAACAGGAAGTGGGAAACAAACGAACACATTCAAAGAACTGACATGTTCTCCCTCTTTGGTGGGTGGATTAGAACAACAATTTATTTCTCTCTCAGCCGTCAACATTCTCCTGTCCATCACAGCATTTCTGGGCAATTGTCTCATCCTTGTTGTTCTTCGCAAGGAATCTTCCCTCTTGTACCGTTGTCTGGAAACAACTGATCTATTGGTTGGTCTTGTTAGCCAGCCTCTTGCTGCTACTTATGGGATGTCTGTGGCTCGTGAACGATGGATTTTTTGTCGATACGCTTCTGGGGCAACTTTCATAACGAGCTACGCATTATGTTTGGTGTCTTTATTGACTATGACGGCCATAAGCGTGGACAGATTTCTAGCCTTGTTGTTGGGGCTGAGATACAAACATACTGTAACTTTGAAGCGCACATATATTACTCTAGCTGCCTTTTAGGTTCTATCCATTGTCACTGGTCTATTATACATTTTAGATTATCGTATAACTATTTGGTATGGCCGTGTAGTTGGACCATCTTGCATAATTGTCTCAATCGCTTCGTACAGAAAGATTTTCAGCGTCCTCAATCGTCATCGGGCTGATGTACAAGATCTTGTTCAACAACAGCCGAGCAAACCAAATGCACGGAACATGGCGCAATACAAAAAGGCAGTGTACAGTGCACTGTGGGTGCAGTTAGCATTAGTTGTTTGCTCTGCACCGATCAATTTAGTGGAAATTGTGATCGCTCATAACAAACGATATCCACCATATTTAGTGGTCTTAAGGCAAATAGCAAGTTGCTTAGTTTTCTTTAACTTGACGTTAAACCCATTTTTTTACTGCTGGAAGATAATTGAGGTAAGACAAGCAGCAAAGCAAACAATTAGACAATCACTTTGTCCATGGAGTTGACGGGTTGAAAGGTATGGGTAAAAGCGTTGTCTTCGTATTTTCTTAACTCAAAGTACATCGTGCTCTACTTTAATGTATCAAGCACTGTAAAACAGAAAAATCGAAACGCAGACGTCCTACATACCGTAACTCCTCTATCAAGCCACTCCCCCCCCGTCTTCTTTCAGGTACTTTGGGAGCTTGGCTTATAAGAGGCGGGCCTGAATAGAGGGGGGGGGGGGGTTATTAATTTAGTCCGATGTTTACTACCAGGATACAAAAGGATATGATATACCGTATACATTTATTCAAAATTGTTCTCACTTTACATTTTTTTCAAATTGACAGAGTAAAAACCCTCAGTAAAGTGTGATGAGTTGTATGATTTGTCATAATCATTGCTCTGTAATTTCTGTATACCGTATTCTATTGATGCCAACCTTCTAACATCAATCAATCAATCAATCAATTTTGCCATAGTCAGTTATAAATAACAAACTAAAATTACAGTACTTGATATTAAATTAAAGGTCCAAAGTAAAACTGAACGGTACGATGGTTTTTAGTTTATAATTAACATTGTTATTCTTTTTCTTATTATATTTATTATTATCATTATTATTATTTTCATCATTATTTTCAGTAATGTTATCATATTAATTAGTTCTTATTTGTAACTTAGAACAAACTCCCCTTAAGAGGTTTCAACTACTACCGACTCCATACAAACGACTCATTCACGACATAAACATTACAAACGAACTGAACAGAACGACCTAACTTTACTGACAGATCGAAACAGACCAATTACGACCGACTTACGCCACTTGAGTCTTACCGCCAATAGCATCACGGTAAAACTGAGCAATCATTTTACACGAACTGAAATAAGAACATTCTACTGACAACAACTATTCACTTGACTCTGATGATGACTTCCGCACAGGTTGCCGAAACGTCAGTCACTACCACCGACAACAGTCCTTCTCAGGACTCCACTCACCCGGACGATCACACTACACTTTCACATGTTACCCCCGGGTTCAAACCATTTACTGCAGTATTATTTTTGTTATAATTTTTTTATTCGCTATAATATTATCATTTTAAATAATATTGTTAACATCATCACTGTTAATGTCAGTCGTAACACTGAGTCGGGATCGATTTCCGACCTCGACCCCAGACTAATTTGTTATTAAAACAGAATGTTCGTGAAGTTTCTACGGCACAGGAAGAATGTTAGGGTACAAGTACCTGCCGCATACATGACACCTTGTGTACATGTAACAACCAAGCTTTTACCTTATCCCAACTACTGTCAAACTGGGGAAATAATTACAAAAGTGTCACCACGCTCTCTCGTACGCGACTGAAATGATTTATTAGAGGGATAATCCTAAATAATTTTAATAGCTTGAAGCGAGGGCATGGTTGAATTTTGAAGGAAAATAGGTGAAATGGCCCAAAGTATTAATTTGGTTCTGTGGCATTTCGCACCTGTCGAGTAATTGTTTCTGTTTCCAATTTTAGTCGGATGTTGGGTGCAAAGAAAAAAACCGGTAATGGGCTGTTATTTACGAAGTCTGCGTTCAAATAGTTTCCGACTAACTATTAACCTTTCATGTCGAATATTCAAGTTTCTGAGTAAGTGTAATTAAGCAAAGCAGGTCAGTTACGTGATCGTGGCTTGGCGGATGCTGTCAAGGAAAAAATATCTCTCTTCAGATGCAATTACAAAAAGGCATTAGAAAAAAAACAAAACAAAACAAAACAAAACAACTGTTTATGAAGTCACGGAATGCTAAAAAAACATTTTCTAGCCTAAATACTGTCTCTCAACTCCAAGAAATGTGATAGCGTTGGGTAGAATTTCACTTAAAATATCCTTTTCAGAAAACGGTAAGTTATTATTTCTCTTTTCAAGCTCGATCGCTCGCTTGAAATTGATTTTCGGAAGCAGAATATAAATAAAGGAAGAAATATTTTAAATTTACGCGTATTATCTACATTATTTGAGACATTTTGCTTCAAAGGAGATACTTTTTTTATGCCATAAGAACTGACACAGTTTCACAAACGTCTGGTATGACTTAAATGCTAAGTAAGACCTACACTAGACATGTAGGTTTGGCAAAAACCTTTATTAGATGATAAAACTTCCTGTTTTTTTCATGTGAAGGCACTTTGCTGAGAAGCTTTCCCGGTGTAGAAGTTTGGTAGCACTCTTTCATATAGAAAAAACAAACAAAGGAAAAAATCGCACCATTTAAGGCTTAAAATTAATGATATCACTTATGGTTACGTTCCGTTCTTTTTAATAAAGACTTTTAAGTAAAATGTAACTTATGGCGAAAAAGTCCAGAGAAATTATAAGGAATCTCATAAGCTGCTAGTTACGCAGAAACTGGTTCCTCTCAAGGATGACAAAAAATGCAAAACACAGCGATACAATGGGATAAAAAGTGATATGCATCTTCATAAAAAGACAGTTTTCACCCAAATTTAAAATGTGGTAACTGCTTTTGAAGTCAATATTCTGGATCTTAAAATCAAAGGAAGTTTTTTGGTGCGTAGGAGTATTCTAAAAGAAATGTTGCATGTTGCAATTTTTAGATAAATTCAAGGAAAAAGGAAACGAACGTTTACTAAGCTTCGCTATAATGACGACAATAGATTTAAAAGGAGGTGGATCACAACTTCAAATATTTCAAGAAGAGCAATGCTCCCCGTCTTTGGTGGATGGGCTTGAACAAAAATCAGTTTCGTTCTTAGCGGTGCACATTCTCCTCTCGGTGACCGCTTTTCTTGGCAATTCCCTTATCCTTGTTGCCCTTCAAAAGGAATCTTCCCTTCATCCGCCGTCCAAACTGTTGTATCGTAGTCTGGCCATAACTGATCTGTTGGTTGGTCTTGTTAGTGAGCCTCTCTATGTTACTTATTGGATATTCTTGGTTCAGGAAAACTGGAGTCTTTGTCAATACGCAAGCAACGCAGCGTACATAGCAAGCTATGCATTATGTGGAGTGTCTTTGATGACGATGACAGCCATAAGCTTGGACAGACTTCTCGCCCTGTTGTTGGGGCTGAGATACAGACAAATTGTAACGTTGAAACGCACATACATCATTATAGCTGTTATCTGGGTTATGTCCACTGTCGCTGCTACATGCTTCAAGTTAGATCATCGTATAACGCATTGGTCTGTATATATATCTATACCATTTTGCCTAGGTATCACAATCATCTCGTATACAAAGATTTTCCGCACTCTTAATCGTAATCAGGCACAAGTAGAAGGTCGTTTTCAACAACAGCCGGGCCAACTGAATGCACTGAACATAGCCCGATACAAAAAGGCAGTGTACAGTGCTTTGTCGGTGCAGTTAGCATTAGTAATTTGTTATGCACCATACTCAATGATGGTAGTTGTAATCGCAGACAGTAAAACACATTCGTCACACTTAGTAGTAGTATGGAAACTAGCTGTTGTCTTAGTTTACTTTAACTCGACATTAAACCCGTTTCTTTACTGCTGGAAGATTAGTGAAGTAAGACAAGCGGTAAAGCAGACAATAAGAGATGTACTATGCTGAGGTTAGAAATGATAATATGTGATTGCATGAGCAGTAATCGTGCATTGAAAAATTCAATGTACTTGTTTCAGCTCCATTGAGATCAGCCAAGGAAAAGTCGAGAAAATAAAAAAATCATTTTACTGACTGTACTATAGTAGAGAAACGTCTCTGGCTGGCATTCTTATGATAAAAAACGTCTTGCAAACGTCTTGCAAACGGATAGAAACATGTTACTGAGAAATTATAACAGAAGAAAATCAAATTTATTCCCTCATAACGATCAAGTTTCGACCAGGATCACAATGCTGTTGTCACAAGAGACCATTATGATGGGAATGCTCTTGTAGCTTTTGCCTTAAATCCGTGTGTAGCGTTATAAGATAACATACAAAAGAATGGGAAATCGCAATAACGATCGCATTTTGTTTCCCTTATTTATTGTTTTTTTTTTCATTTTTAAGACAAACATACATTATGGTGGAGCAGTCTAGGTAATTTTACAGAATCCTATAAGCTGCAAATTACTGAGAAATTGGATTCTCTAAAATAAAAGCAAAATCCAGCCATACAATTAGATAAAAAGTAACATGTATCTTTACAAAACAGACACTTTTCATCTGCATTTCAAAACAAGAAACACTGCCTTCAGTTTATTTGGATCTTGGTACCACATTAAGGTTTGGAAGTGTGGGTGAAGTCTAAATTAAACATTCACAGCACGAACAATCAAATTTAAGCTTGCGTAATGGCGACTTAAAGCTAGCGTAAAGTTCTCATTTACGAAACTTTACGCTACCTTTACACTACGTAAAGGCAAGCTTTACACAACCTTTATGCACATGTGTAAAGTTGGTGTAATGAGACTTCTTTAAGCCGCCTTTAAACTTGGAGTAAAGCTAGCGTAAAGTTCTCATTTACACAACTGTACGTTACATTTACGTTACGTAAAGGCAAGCTTTACGCTACCTTTATGCACATGTGTAAAGTTGGTGTAATGAGACTTCTTTAAGCCGCCTTTAAACTTGGAGTAAAGCTAACGTAAAGTTCTCATTTACACAACTTAACGTTACATTTTACGTTACGTAAAGGCAAGCTTTACGCTACCTTTACGTATATGTAAAGTTGCTGTAATGAGACTCTTTAAGCCGCCTTTAAATTTAGCGTAAAGGTAGTGTAATGTCAACTTTACGCTTAAAGGTGCGTGTAAAGCGACAGTAAAGACACGGTACTTCCTTACGCTAATTTTACACCTGGCGTAAAGACAGTTTAATCCCAATGTTATGCTTATTAAAGCGACACATGTTACTTCTTCAAAATGATTTATTTTTTTAAGAAATCTGCTCGCAAGAGCTTCTGGGTTACTAAATACTGTAATATTATATTAAAAAGACGAAATTGTGAACCTCTTGTCATGTCAAAAAAATATCTTAAAAATATCTATATAGATCTATGTATAAAAGTCATAACCCTTCTTCCAGTATCTTCAAAATAGAACAGAGGGAAACAAAAATTATAAACCGTTTTCTCATTTCAATTGATAGATACTACAATAATTATTGTTTTAATCGCTCTCATCTAAGTCGCAGTAGTGGCCTACAGGTTCTGTACTTTTTTGGATTTCGGGCTTTCTTTTCTAACATTTCTTAACAGTATCACTAAAAATGACAAAGTACAATTTCCGTAATAATTTAATATTAAATAAACTTAGTAAACATGGCAAGTGTCAACTCACTGCAAAGTCGCCTATGCGCACTGTCCTTTTTTGATTAGTGAGCTTTCTTTTCAAATATTTCTTAACTGTAACATTAAAAAGATAAACTTGTGCACTTCAAACAAAACTATGTGAGCCATTTACTCATAAATATTGAAACTGGTGTACTGCTGTCTTCCTGAAATTGACTAATCTTTGCAACTTTGGGGTTCTCCCAGAATAAACTCAAGGGTGCTCATTGTAGTCAATGCCATTAATGTTCAATAAACTTAGTACTCTGGAGAAGTGGCAGCTCTTTTTAAGGGCCTACGCACAGTGTCTTTCTTTGATTTTGACACTTTTTTCCTCTTTGCTGAGGTGTCAGATGACCTTCCTGTTCCTAAGAGTCGGTTGCTGTGGGATGGAGTTCTAGGTGTTGGAGGGTAGCTGAGGACGGGGGTATTGTGAGATGATATTGTAGGTGTTGGAGGGCTGAAAGTGGGGCTAGTAAATGTTGCTGGGTCTTCAGGCCTCACTGCCCATTCCAGACCATCAATAGGTCGGGGCTTTGTACATGGCATTGAATGAAATCGCCTTGCCACCATGTTCACTCTTGCTCGCACATTTAGGCTTTTAATATGCGCATCATCAAGAGCTTTTTTTACTTTTGTCAATGCTGACCTTTCCCAAGGCAATTTTTTGACAAGATACCCAGAAAGTTTGGGTTGTCCATTTTCATCATCTGAAAAGTCTGACTCGTCAGAGCTGGTGTATTGGGAACTTCCAACAGCCTGCTCCACCAAAGCTTTCTTCTCCCCTGACCAAGGCATGGTCTTTTGGGTTTGACGTCTCCTCTGGATTTTCTAAGCAATCAAAGAAAAAGCTCACAAATCAACAAAAGTAGATAATAATTATTCATCTAACAGAGAGCCAAATCATTGAGATTTTAATCTTTTACTAGTTGATTACCGCTATAAGATTACTAAGCTAATAAAAATATTTGCATGTGTGATCATTAAAGATGGCTCAACGCAGTTTCGGACACTTAGATTTTGATGGGTTTCTAGAAACATTCTTTATCACTTGATGCTACAATTAAGGTCGGGTTCACAGGAACCTTAAATTTTCAAAAAAATTTGTGGTGGCTGTGAACCCTGTCCACAGAATTTCTTTTAACTTTGTCAAAAGTCGCATCTTATCATGCTTATCAAATTAAGGGTGTTTTTTAGGAGGTTGCTATGGTAACTTATTGTGTCACAAAAATAACAATGTGGTCACCAATGATTAGGCAGTATTCTTATACATGTACCATGATTGTAGCATCAAGTGATGGAGAGTGGTCATAATAACCCATCCAAATCTAAGGGCTGGAAACTGTTTTGAGCCACCTGACAATTGACAAATCCAATTCAATTTATAAAATAGTATTATATGTATCATATACATGTATCTAAGAATAGCTTGTTAATAGATATTAATGTCCACAAATTCTCAGGAGTTACAGTTTTGAAAGGCAAAAAATTTTACTTGCAGACATTCTCTAACTAGAAATAACTCACATTTTGCAACTTTGCCAGAGTTAATTTTGAGCCATGTCTAAAACTAAAGAAATGCCTAATAACAGGAGATACCGGTGTTAGCCTAACATTCATAAGTTTACAGAGATTGTACTGAAAAGGTAATTACGGCATATTACAACAGAAACTTACATCTCTCACTCTCCCCTGCTTCCGACAGAGATTCTTGTGAGCCTCTTGCTTCCCTTTTTTGCTCTCATTGAAGCATCCTGTAGACTTTTCAAATATGTGGCACCAGCACCTTAGGAGAAAATGTTACACCATCAGTACAGTGTAATGGGAGAATTAAAATTTTCATTCACTCAATAGTAATAATTGTTTTAATAATCCATCAAATGTTTTTGCTGATGTGTGATTGGTTTAAATGTAAATGTGTCATGTGACTGAATATTCCATGTGCAGTGAAACTTGGGATATATTTGATTGATACTGCACATGTAAAATGCAGAAATATTAAAGAAGGGTAATAAACTCAACAACCTCCATTTGGTATAAAAAAATGCTCAGATATATGTCCTTAGACATTATTTGTACCACAAAGTTCACAGTTTTCCTCAAGCTACGCTGTATGCTCTTGGAAAACTGTTTACTTCTTGGAACAGATGTCTGCGAACAAGTATCGGAGCATATTTCCATGCCAAATGGAGGCTGGAGAATAACCAATATACCAGTAACCCACAATAAAATACTGAAAGCAGAATGTACAATCTGTGGATGTGTGGGCAAATTCTGGTCAAAGGGCAGACTTTAAAAGCCCTCTTTGTAATCCTGCAAATAGCTCTTATTCGTTGTTCATACCTTTCATCTCAGCTACAGACCAGGGACACTTTTCAGTTCTCATGTGGTCAGCCACAATTGCATCCATAACTGTTTTTGTGACTTCTTCATTGGTTTCTGATTTAGAGCTATCAAAAGTTTTTACAAAAAAAAACAATATAAAAGAAATTCAATGTTAAGTTTGGTCAAGAGGAACTTTTTGCAAGGCCAAAAATTTAATGCGCACCATTATTTAAAATTATACTCAGTTTGTCCCAAGCATGGACTGCAAAGCAAAGAAAAATCTGATATTCCAACTGGAGTCCAGTGCATGACTTTCTGTACATTGCTTTTATGCTCTAGCAACTGAGCCAAATACATACACAATATGTGCATTGCTTGATCTTAGTGCCCTAGTTTCCTACAGTGTAGTGTCCTTGTCTAATACTTGTAGTCAAAATATTTATTTCCCCACAAGACTTTGCACTAGGTAAAACATTTAAACATGCTCTTTAATTTCTGGGCTTTTAAAAGGACATTGTCACGCTATTTGGCAACTATATAAAAAGCTAGAAGGTGCCTTTCCATCAATTGAATTCCAAAACTAAGTCTGGTTTGGTTATTAAAGACTATTTGAAGGTTCTGAAACTGTTTCCTGTCACCTATCACTATGGATGACAAGGATGGAAATTGATTGAAACTTGAAAAAAATTGACCAATTTTTTCAAACTTTGATGCTATATCTTCAAAAAACCCTCAAGAAATTTATTATGGTTAGCCTTCTCTGATAAAATGCATTTTATATCTTCGTCATAGCTTTACAGAAGCATTTTGTTTATGAGTAAAGCCTTAGAGTAATGATTTCAGCACAGAATTGACCTAAAACAGCAAAATCCTCATGACAATGCCCCTTTACACCCACAGGGATTGAGGAGCAAACATGCAATATTTATGTATAGCAGAGGACGTGTCACTATCTTTCCTGTAATGTGCCATATGGAAATTGTGTTGTCCTACATGTATATTTGCTAAAATTCAATTTCTCACTGTGTAAAACAAACAAACAAACATACAGGAAAAATTGTACAAACAAACAAACCAACAAACAACAGGGAACCAGGAAATAACTCTACTATCAAAGAAACAGCCTTTACCACTCATCCAACTTAAAGCCCTCAAAAGCTTCATTCTGCATAAGGACTTTGTACACGTTTCCGAAGTCTTGCTATAACCATCAGATAGAAAGAACACAAAGCAGTAAAATTAGTGGTAATTACCTCAGATACCTGGCAAAACAAACAAAAACAAATTAAAAATGGATCTATGGTAAATGTGCAGCTCTTCATGTATTTCCATTCCAGTTTCTCAAACAATTTACAGTGTACGTGTAGATGTGCAGTTAGAGTGATCTAATTTGAAACTTTGACACGCACATGATCATGCACCAAGTACATGTTCATGGCAAAATTTGTTGACCTCCCCAATCAAAGATTATGCCTTGTTGTGGCATCAGCATTGAAAACAGCAAGCAGATAATTATTGCAAGTCCATCACCTTTGGAATGATAGACACCTGAAGCAGTGCAAGAAAAGAAACATGAAAGAGGCAAAATGCTGATGTTGGTATCCTGAAGTGATCTAGCACTTTTCCAAAAACAGGAACTCCCAGACAGTACATGTAGCTAAAGTTTGCTTTGTTGGCTGCAAAGAGGACATTGGCAGGGTGTCCAGCGGCATGGTTGCCCAAAAAAATAGGAAAATAGGAATTTCAGGATTGAGAAAATAGGAAAAATAGGAAACTTTGCACTAAAAAATAGGAGAAAAATAGGAAAATCAATAGTACTTTCGTCAACAAAGGTAGCCTCCCCACACGTCAGCTGCTATCCCCGATTCACCACTTTAGTCGATCAACAGCAGTGAACATAAATAGGACAAAACGAGTTTTTTGGTTTGAATTTTTAATCTTCCTGATATCCCTCACTGAGATAAATCTATCAAAAAATCTGTACAACATAACTTTATTTACTTTGATTTCCCTAATTTTAAAGTAACAACTGAACTGCTTCACCTTCACTTTTGTTCAGAAACAAAGTTGGCTTTTCATTATGTTTATAACTTCAACATTAATCCAGCAGATGATTGCTAACACAAGAACATTTTAGTCTTTACTGAGCTGGCAGAGCACCTGCGTAGAGGTGTAAAATGACAGTTTACATTTACTTTGACTTTCTTTTCTTTAATGGTACAGCAGAAACATCCGCTGGTAGAGCTTTCTCCAGCAACTTCTGATTGTTTATGTTAACCTCCTTTTGCTTCTCCCTTACTGCTTCAAGCTTCCTCTTTGCCTTTGCCTGATTCGATTTGGCCGTTTCAATCATGAGACATGCAACTTTTGCACCTTGTGAATCAACCTTGGAACCTGAAGATAGAGCAGCCTGCAACTTACATGTGCCCTCTGACAGTAGCTCATTAGCCGTTTGCATTTCATCCATTGCCTCCTGCTCCTTCTTGTCTAGCCTCTCTCCTTTATCTCTCAACGATCTTGTCTCTTTTCTTAAATTCTCCTGGTCTCTTTTCCTTCGTTCTTCCTCTTCAGCTTTCAATTTCTCATCCACCTCCTTTCTCTTCTTCTCGGCTTCTTCTTCATCCAGCCGCTGTCTATGATGCATGTGCGCAGATCGCACAGCAGTTAGAAGACCATCTGTCAGGGCAAATTTTTCCGGTCTCAGGTTTTCAGGATCATAAAACTTCAAAGCATCTTTCACAGATCTAAGGCCAACAATGGTCCTCTCTCCAAGAAGTGTCCTTTCTTGCGTCACAATGCGGGCATTCACTGACAGACTTCGTTCTGACTCAGCATTTGTTTGCGCAAGAATAAGACCTGATTTTACTACTTTTGGAAGAGCAACATATCGAGGCTCGGTCCCATTAAGAGACTTGAGATTGAATACTTCTTGCCAAAAATGGTCAACGCGTTTCTCTTTGTGTAACTGCTCAACATCTTCATCGACAGCATAAACTCGCCACTCATCTTGAACAATGCTGACATCCAACTGAGGCTGCAATTTTTTAGCCAGTAGTGCAATTGCCTTCACACTACTTGCCTTTTCTCTCTTGACAGGATTGAGACATCCTAATGCTTTTAAGAGAGTGTTCTGAAGAGGGAGATGAGACTGTAGATATGTAAGGGATGTGCTATAAAATGTGCGGATGCCAAGATATACAGACTTTCTACGATCTGGCTTGATTTGGGCTAAAGCCTTCTTGGTCGCCTCTCCAATTGCAATATCAGCATCGAGCAGCTGACTGTTTGCACTGCAGTCAATACTGACTAGATCACTACCAAACTTCTTCTCATACGCATCTTTCTTTAGGAATCTACCCATAAGCTTGCGCAAGAACTCAGACATTTTATCATATAAAAGGTGAACCTGTGGGCAGCTGTTCTGAAAAATGGTGAGGAAATCTTCAAAAACAGGTGAAACATCACCCACAAATTCCAACTGTGCCTTTGTTTTCTTTCCTTCTTCGTCATTTAACATTGCCGATACCCTCTTGTAAGCAACACTCTTAGGAGCTGTTCTGGGATCCTTTCCCAGATCCTTCACAAAGCTGCAGATGCAATCCAACTGCTCCAAAATTCTTCGCACAGAAGGGCCCAGACTAAGCCATCTCACCTCGGTATGCTTTTGGAAATTGTGCATCTCCACACCCATTGCAGATTGTAAAGTGTGATAGTCTTCTCGTCTAGCTGCACTGTACTTGAAAAGGGAGTGAATGTCCACACAAAGCTGTTCAATGTCTTTCCCATATTCCTCTAAACCCCTGCCAAAAGCATTATGGACGTTATGAAGAACACAACTTCCTAAGTCAATAAAACCACTAAAGTCTGGGTTGTCATTTTTGATTGCTCCTTCCAACTTTCTAACAATGGTTTTATTGACATTAGGGCCATCTCTTACCAAAGTGCACAGCTTCGTTATTGGAAGGTCATCTTTCAACATTGTTTGGAAGATACGGTTAGCCACCTTTTCACCCTCTGCATGACCAAAAAATAAAGAGGTATAGAAGTTTATCCAGACTTCATTATGAGTCGGGGACCAGTAACGAAAGGTAAGATCCATCTGTTTCTTGACCTGCGTGGTGGAGGTTTCGTCAAAGTGTAAACAAAAAGGCAGTTCTGACTTCTTTACATCATCAACAATTATCTGGTGATAGAAACACAAACACTTATAGTAAGTTACCTTTTTTTATTCATACACCAAATTAAAAGATGAAATACTGACATAAACTTTCATTGATATCAAGAATCACACATAAATATGCACTCATAATTTGCGTATTCAAATTGCACTTTATATAATACCTGTGTGCAGTGAGGGCCCAAGCCTTCCCCAATAACATAGGATGCACGGCTTCTACCCATTGAAAAACTTGAAGCAATCTTGCTGTCAGGAAACATCGCTTTAAATGTGTTGCCAAGATTGTCAACTGAGCGAAAGCTAAAGTTACATGACGCCAACTTTGCTAACCAAATCACCTCTGCTTGCAAGCTGGCATTTTTGTAATTGATAATGGACAGCTGTCCAGACGAACTTCTCCTGTGCTCTGGCAGATCACAACGGTTTGAGATGCCTGCACTTGGTTGACTCTGCAGTACAAACAACTTTCCTTGAGACTCATCCCTTGCAGGTTTAACAGCCTGAACATGCTTTGCTTTCCTCGCATGTTGCAATATCTGCGCTTTTCCAGAGTTGTCACAAAGAAACTCACTATCACAAAACCTACAGTAAGCATGGTAGTCATCTACTCCTTTACGACACCAAGAACTCAATCTTTGACCATTGGAATCGACGGCAGAAAGCCATGCATTGCTAAACTTTGTTCTACCGCCAGGCATTTTCATACACCGTATTCACAAATGGCGGACACGCGGGAAAAAACTGGTGCCTAGTCATGAAAGCGAGGCGGAGGATAAACAAAAATTGCAAATAAAGACTTTCAGAGAACTTGCAGATGTTTAAGCACGGATTCCACCTAAAATAGCTTTGTACGAACTCCGTTTTAAATACAATTACGTGGGATGCCTTCTGCTTTTAATGTTTAGTGGTGATTTGCTGTTCGCAATCAAAAAGGAAGCGTATATCTTCAAGGAAACAGGATGATTTTGTAGGTTTGTGAAGCATCAGAAGCTCGACAAGTGGACGATGGCTGGAGAAAAGCGGCAAACATGTTTGCCCAAACTTCACATTGAAACCGAGTACAAAAGCCAGCTCACCGCAATTCGGTGAACAGAAATATAAACAAATCTTGGTGGCAAGAAAAAAAGAAACAAGCGAGAGATATATGGCCTACTCGTTAACGCAAGAGACGTCTGCCGCTGAACAATTCAAGTCTAGCCGATGGAAAAAAGGAAGACAGGAAAGAAGAGGTGACCGAGGTTTCAATGAAGTCATGTTTGATTTTTGTTTGCCAAGACGTAATTCTCTGGTCTTCATCGATGAAGGACATCAATAAGGACATCAATTAGAGCTAATTTTTTAGTATAAATGCAAGAGCGATCGGGTGGAGTACGCTCAAGATTTCAACTTGTTACTTGGCAGCCTCGGTAAGCCGGCCACATAATTTCAGCGAGTAATTTTGCATCTCTTATCTTTGGCTGTCAAGAGTTTTAACTTTATGTTCCATAATATTTTAAAGTTGAAGAATAGATAAATAAATAAAATGATGGTCTTCTTCAAGTTAAACGGATCCAGACTAGAATTTAATTATTCGGAACAGAAGCTTGCCGTGTTCAGTCCTGACACAAACATTGCCCTAAAAGTTTAAATAACTTAGTAAAATGTAAGCTTTATTCCACTTTTTTACCAAGAGCTCTCTGAGATAATGCCCTAGAGGAGACTAGGTAAATAGCAAGCCATAAGATTCACACACTACAGCTTCTAAGTTTGATAAAATTATTTTTAATTATTTCGCAATGACAAAGAATGCATGATCATGAGATTTTTGCTAAGCTGTGCTAACGTACCTCTAACAATTCACCCCAAACGGACGGAATTAATATGATCCAAAGAAAGTTGCAAATAAAGGTATACATATATACATAGATATGTATACAATGACACTGACATGAATGAATAAGCCTCGTGAATGAATCTTTCACCCGCTCTCGACTTGACCTGTTTTGTGTAATGACAGAGGTCCATTCCGTTGACAAGTAGGCCATATATCTGTCGCTTATCTCTCTTTTTCTCGCCACCAATATATGTTTTTATTTCTGTTTCACAGAATTGTAGTGATCTGGCTTTCGTAGAACAAATGTGGCTATTACTTTAACTAATATTAGAACATCAGAGTCAACGTACTATGTGCTTTATGATCTCACTATAAAACACATTCAACTATAATTCCACTTTCAATTTTATTACAAATTTTGGCTTTACTGGCTAAAAAATAGGAAAAATAGGAGGTTCTGGTTAAAAAATAGGAGAAAATAGGAATGGGCCCAAAAAATAGGAAAAAATAGGAAAAAATAGGAACTGGACACCCTGCATTGGGAGGAAATGAAAGCTCTCACCCCCCTGCTCTCGAATTGAGAACTGTCCTTGACTTTGTGGTCAAAACACACAATTACATGAAAATGATAAACTGTATGGTATATCAAGTATACAAACAACAAATGTGTTATATTCTGCGAAGTTGGGAGCAACTTCTGGTGAAGTAATACACATATTTACTTACTAGGTAAATCATCGCCCCCCCCCCCCCCCCCCAAAAAAAAAGTAAATAAATAAACACCACCACTCTCTCATTGAGACCAGGCAATGTCGGGAAACGTCTTCACACCACAGATGGCACAAGTTTTTTTTACAACAGATTGCATCAAATTCCTTAAATATCTCCGCCATACACAGGCGGCCAAAGCTCACTACTAGAAATGCAGACGTGACTCTTGGTTTGAGTGGTATAGTTTTACAAACGGTTATTTATAAAGGTTTGTATGGGATGTAATCGGTTTGCCTTAAAAGCGCGAAAAAATGTCATGTTTTGAAATAAAATTGACTTACCTTATTGCCTTGTTGTATTCTTTGTTGATTACCAGCGTCTCAGGCCATTTTGAAGAGTTTTCGGCGAGTTAGCGCTATTTTGGTGTTCCACTGCTGAAAGAAAGCAGTAATACACTTGACATTTTTCTCTCTTTTAAGGCAAACCGATTACATCTCATACAAACCTTTATAAATAACCGTTTGTAACACTACACCACTCAAACCAAGAGTCACGTCTACATTTCTAGTGGTGAGCTTGGACTGCCTGTGGGTCATACTGAGCACGTGGTCATCTACTACCTCACGGATCGTGGAGGACACGAAATTTATGAACAGGCCGAATTTTTGAACAGAACAAACTAAGCGATCATGGTTAACAGGAAACCAAGATAAAAATATACTTACACGACACTGCTGAGGGACAGGGGTCTTCCTTTTTCTTTTCCTGCTTTCTCGCTCTTGTCCTGAATTTGAAGAGCTCTCTATTTTTGCACCGAGTTCTGCGAGGATGCATTTCTGCTCGTTGTCGCGCGCTTCCAGCTCCTCTCGAAGACGCACGTTTTCAGCGATAACCCTCTCTAGCAAAACAATGTATTGATCTTCCATTTTGCGGATGAAGAACGTTAACGATCACGAAGCTAAAACGATAAATGAACTGAAAAAAGAACGCTCACAACCGGAAACATCACAATGAAATGGCCTTTAATCACGCCGACAAAAGGGCCCGCCGTGTTCGCGCCAGTAGACGAGATGTACTGATTGGCTTTCTTCCACAAAAACAGTAGGTGATTGGCTGAAGTAGTTTACTCTAACCCAGTATCTTCTCGGTCAAAAAGAATGTTGACATGCGCAGTGTTGTCCTGTTTGTTGTATTGGTTCGGCGCAAATGACAAAATTTCGGTAGTTCACGATTTGCAAGATGTCTTCGAGGAGTCAGGCTCGCTTGAGAAAACAATCTAGACTATGGTGTGGCCATTGCAATGAATACTTATCGAGAGCAGCTTTCTGGAAACATCGTAAAGCCCATTGTAATGTGCACAGTGAACGTTGGACGACTATAAAAGATGACGCTGAAAATGTTGAACAAGAAGCAAAGAGAGGAAAGTATGATCCTGAGTTCCACGGAGAACCGGACCTATCTGATTCTTCAGGTGACGAGGATCTTGAGACAGCTATATTTAATCGAGGTATGTAGCGGCTTATAACTATTCAAGACTGGTCATAAAACATAACAAGATACTAAGAAAGTAAATACTAGACTGACGGCTGCTCTAAGTGAAGAAAAAAAAAACATAAGCATGCTAGCTGCCCCAGTTCCTCCACGTAATCCCAGCACAGGGTTTAGTACCCCCTAAATTCATCTCCATAGCGTAAACTACAAAGCTCTGAAACGAAGAAAACTAGCCATCCAGAATTAGTGATAATGTTGCTGCTGGGATCTGCCATGGACACATTTCAAAGCCCATGCAGAATGCCAGGCTAACAAATTGACCTGACCAGAGGAAGGGAGCGCACAGTTCTTAATAAGCCATAGACTGAAGAGTCACGTTTCGTGTAATCAAACTTGGTCATGGTTTTCTAAGCTATATGTCAACATTGGCTGCTAGGCAGTTGATATATATGAAACAATAGGACTCCTGACCTAACAGTAAGCAAAATAGATTTTAAAAGATTACAACAGTATTCCCACCTAGTCTTCTTGCTTATTGTTGCTGTGTGCACATATTTTTTTTCTGTCAGGTAAATTGGAAAAGGCAAATGGGAATGTGTTGGGTTGAAATGAAAAAGGATTTAAAGCAAATGTCAAGGGGTTGTAATGTCACCGGACTTAGGTTTCTACAAAATTTGGAGATGTTTTATTACTTTTGTTTAACAGGTTCTACCCAAGTTGATGATTGTGAGGATTCATTCAATTTGGGTGACGACATAGACTTTCTCAGTGCAATGAATGACTATAAGGAGGGAAATAAGTCTGATGAGGTAGATTTCCAATGTTATACCTATATTGTTATTTTGAATTTAACTCAGACATGTAAAGCACACACTTCTGTAACAAAGCTAATTTGTAATCACTGGTGTAAACTCTTACATTGTACATGTAAGTCTTGTAATACCTCAGTTTTGTAATATTATTATTCTAAACACAAGCGAGGCAAAGCTCGCGATTGTTTTTACAGTCTCCTCGGAGTGCAAGCTAACTTGAGTATCTGGGCTAAACGTATAATCTCCCATTAAGTTGTTGCATGCACATGTGGGGAGAACACTAAGTCTTCAGCAAGTAGCTTTTGTGTAGAAATGACAAGAACTGAAAAAACCTGAATGTTTAATTATCTCATGCAGAACATGATGCATGGTCTGGTTTTTGTCAGTTATAACAATAGTGAACAATAGAAATGTAAAACATGCCTCTTCTTATGTGCAGTATTTGCTTTCATGATTATTGTGTGTTTGTTAATCTTCTCATGTGCACTTGTATCTCTTCACTGCTAATTTATTGCTCATGCAATACCAGGGCTGCAAATAACATTTGGACATTGGGTGACCAAAATTTGCTTGTGTCCAACAAATTCTCAATTGTGGTTGGACATGATGTCCGGGAAATTTTTTTTTTTGTAATGCATTTTACAGTAAGGATGAAGAAAATCTGCCTTGAGTAAATTACTAAATCTTACTCTGTGCTGGGACGATCTTATTAACTCAAGGGTTTTGTAAGTCATGCAATGACATTAGCTACCTGAAAGGTAGCATTTGATAATGCCTGTGAAAAAGCAGTGAGTTGCTTATTTTTGTTCAAATTTTTTGAGAGTCATTACAGTAAAATTTCTCAACAAATTAAATACAGTTCACAAATTATACACAAGCTGTACAAGCTCTACACAAGCTCAGAATACACAAAATGTCCCCTCTTAATGTGAAGATAATTATTATTTATTTCTATGTATTTTATTAATCTGGTGGAATTTCTGTAAGAATTTGTTATGGTCTCCTTTATTTGCCTAGCTTCCTTTATTTATTATTGTTGTACTCATTTTCTTTTGCCTGTCATTTTTTGTAATCAAACTCATATTTGGATAAACAAAATAAAATTGTAGTGTTTGAATTTGGTTTCCACTCAATTAGTGCTATGGTGGAACAGTGATAACACAGACCCTCATAACAGTGAAATGATACATTTTACTGTAAAAATAATAATTATAGGTACCAGTGATAAAAATGCAAACCAAAGCAAGGAAGTTATAGCTTGATAATTTAAGAAAATATAGTTTTCAACCTTTTTCGGTGATATCTGACCACAATTTGTTTTGTCTGACCAAGATGGTGTCTTGGCAGGACCTACAGTACCTACATTTTGGTCACCCAATGTACTTTAAGAGAAAAACATTGCAGCTATTGATTAGCGGTGCTAATCAGTTACATCAGTTTGCATGAAGTATAAACCCAAAAATAGAGAGAAAACAGATACATGTAAGGCCTTGTTAATAATATAGCCTTGAAAGTTTGCATATTCTCTACAACAATGCCAGCAATCTCATAAAACTTTTCGCTGTGTTCAGGTTTAGAAATTAAACGAAATCAATGACAAAATAGTTTCACATTTAGCTTTTAGGAACAAATACTTTAAAGAAGGCTTGAGGCAAGGAGGCATTTTCAGACTCTAAGGTTAATTGAAACATAGGATTGCTTTATAGGCTATGAGTTGTAATTGTAATTACTGTTTTGATTGTTATATAAACAACCCTTTATAATGAGAGCAAGAAAAACACCCTCCTCTCTGTTGTTCCATTGACAGCCTATAGATATGAGCAATTTTGGGCTCTGATTGGTTCTTCATTACTGGGCCATCAGCTCATTTCAAACCAGTAGATTATCATAAGTATCCCACTGGCAAGTAAATCTTGTATATGCTTTTGTTGGCAAGAGTGTTTCTCCGAGAGAATGTCTCTTTGGCTCTCAACATTCAGGGTTGTCTATATAATTATTACTTAATATGCCGCTTAATCCTACCATGCAATGTTCACGAGGAATCATTATTTTTTTAGATTATCTTTAACTTCTTCTACTCGACTCGATTTTGAGGACTAATTGTCAAATATCCAATTGGTAAAGAAGTTGGCCCAGTGGGCAGTCCAAATAAATATTTCTTTCAGAGAAAAGAGTCTTACATTTATTTATACCTTTTCCCGCTTCTGTGCAAGGCTGCAGAGGGTCAGAGGGTAAGAGGGTACAGAGATAAGTTCTGACATCTTAACGTTCCTTTACACAAAGTGTGCCTTAACACAAACTTTAGGTAAACGGCGTAAAGGAGCATGCATGATTCTGACCATCTTAATGTTACCTTTACAAAAGCGTATTTAAACGTTCGGTTAGTAAAGTGTGCATTACATCACCTTTACATCCCTGGTAAATAAGCGTAAATTTGACCCATAACTTTACGCAAACTTTACAACTGCTTTACATTTAGTTGAGTAAAGTGCGAGTTTACGCCAACTTTACGTTTTGAGTAAATAAGCGTAAATTGGACCCACCGATTTTACGCTAGCTTTACCTGGGCTGTACGTCGTATTGCGTAAATCTTCCTGTACAGACCTTTACCAACAATGTAAAGTTGATGTAAAGTTTGTTAACCATCTTTACGCAGATTTACGCAACTTTAATTTGGCGTAAATCTACATTTTCATGCTGTGATTCCTTGCTGCAATTTTTAGCGGAGCCCATACTCATAGAAAAAGGTAGTAAAAACAGTAACCCATCAAGCAGAAAAAAGTTGGTGGAATTACCAAAATTTGATAGGTTATGACTGTGCGTCCGTGCGTACAAGGTGCTACTTTCAGCTTGAGCGGCCGACTGCATTGCAGGCTCGAAACTAGTCAGGGGAACGGAGAAGGGGACCTCAAATTTGACCTAACTTTAGCCCCAGCCCCTCTCTGTCTAATCGTTTGAGAACAAAGTTACACTTATGAAGTAAAAGCCCCACTATAGCAGAGTCCATGGTGAAATTCATTTGGCAGCACAATTTACCAATGAAGTTTTACAGCACTTTGAAAATGCCACCTAGCAGGGTGAATGCTTGGTGCACCATAGGCCACAGATGGGACCCCCTCCTGAAACTCCAGAACAAACAGTCAGAGAAGTGAGCGAAAGAGGCTTTTGAAATATCTTGTCACACTCAACTTCTGTGCTAAGTTTCAGCCAAGTCGGTTGACTACCACTTTTGGCCCCTGGAACACTTTCTCAGACAGGGACACTTAGGGAAAATAGCAAGTTGCTTAGTTTTCTTTAACTTGACACTAAACCCGTTTCTTTACTGCTGGAAGATAGGTGATAAGACAAACAGCAAAGCAAACAAATGGACAATCACTTTGTCCAGGAGTTAAAGGACTTTTGACATTTGTTATCTAATTTTTAGAGATTCAACCAGAGATTGTCCGCAGACAACCTTTTTGAAACCACCTATATGTTTGATTCGTACCATCATGCCCTCTCCCACGTGACTGAAATGACTTTTTAGAGGGATAATCCTAAACAATGTACAATAGCTTCACGGGATAACAATAGCTTCACGGGAGTGCATGGTTGAATTTTAAAGGAAAATAAGTGAAATAGCCTAAAGCATTAATTTGGTTATGTAGCATTTCGTACCTGTCGAGTAATTGTCTCCGTTTCCAATTTTCGTCGGATATGAGGCGCAAAGAAAAAACCCAGTAAGGGGCTGTCATTTACGAAGTCTGCGTTCAAATAGTTTCCGATTTATTAACGTTTCATGTCGAATATTCAAGTTCAGCTTCCTGAAGCTGATCATCATTTTAAAGGTCTTTATAAATGAAAGCTGATACCAAAAATTTATTATTTATCCTACCAAGGACACTTTTTCTTAGTATTGGTAGCTTTTGCACTATGGTGTAAAAGCACAAAGTTTTATATTTCTACCTGGTAGTGCAAAAACATTCGAAAATGAAAGTTAACCAGTGGGATAGACACGTAGTTTTGACGCAGAACAATTTTAGGTGATAAAGATCCCTGCCTCACCAATTATGAAAGATAAATTGCAAGAAAATCTTCCTTGCGGGAAAGAATATTTCTATCGTTCACGATGCTGCAAAATAAAGATATTCAGTGGATCTATGGAGGGATCTTTTAGAGTTTATAGACGGGATAATATGACATGGCATTACCTGTTGAAATTCATAAATGGTGATATTTAAAGCTACTGGGAAGAAATTGGTATCTCTTGTAACAGAATAAGCATTATTTAATACATGGGTGAACGTTGCTGAGGACGTTTCTGGGTAAGTGTAATTAAACAGAGTGAGGTTTACGTGATCGTGGCCTGGCAGGTGCTGTCAAGGAAAAAATATCTCTCTTCAGATTCAATTGCAAAAAGGCATTAGAAAAAAAAAAACAATTGTTTATGAAATGCTGGAGAATATTTTCTAGCCTAAATATTGTCTCTCGACTTCAACAAATGTAGCAGTCAGGCAGAATTCCATTTAAAATCTCCTTTTCAGAAAACGGTAAGTTATTATTTCTCTTTTCATGCTCGGTCGCTCGCTAGAAATTGATTTTCGGAAGCAAGCTATAAACAAAGCAAGAAATATTTTATATTTACGCGTACTATCTGCATTGTTTGAGACATTTTGCTTCAGAAGAGAGAGTTTTTGCTTATGCCATAGTCAAATTATGACACCAGTGCCAAAAATGCCTGGTATGTCTTAAATACTAACTGAGACCTACACTAGAGATGCAGGTTTGGCAAACACCTTTATTTGGGAATAAAACTTCTTGTTTTTTTCATGTGAAGGGCTTTCCAGGTGTAGCACGTTGGTCGCACTCTTTCATATAGAAAAAAAAAAACAACAACAACAACCGAAAAGATCGCGGCATTCAAGACTTACAATTATTGATATTACTTATGGTTACGTTCTGTTCTTTTTAATAAAGACTTTATGGCGAAAAAGTCCAGGGAAATTAGAAGGGATCTAATAAGCTGCTAGTTACGCAGAAACTGGTTCCTCTCACGGGTGACAATAAATGCAAAACACAGCGATGCGATCGGATAAAAAGTGACATGTATCTTAATCAAACAGACAGTTTTCACCTACATTTGAAATGTGGTAACTATGTTTTTGAAGTCAATATTCTAGATTTTAAAATCAAAGCAAGGTATAGGGCTTTTTTTTCGTAGGAGTGGTCTAAATAAAATTTTACTTGTTGCAATTTTTAGATAACTTCAAGGAAAAACGTATAATGAGGACAAAAGATTTAAAGGGAGGTGGATCACAGACTCAAACATTTCAAGAAGAGCATTGCTCACCCTCTTTGGTTGGTGGGCCTCAACAAGAATCAGTTTCGTTATCAGCGGTGCATATTCTCCTCTCGGTGACCGCTTTTCTTGGCAATTCCCTTATCCTTGTTGCCCTTCGAAAGGAATCTTCCCTTCATCCGCCGTCCAAACTGTTGTATCGTAGTCTGGCCATAACTGACCTGTTGGTTGGTCTTGTTAGTGAGCCTCTCTATGTTACCTATTGGATATTCTTGGCTCAGGAAAACTGGAGTCTTTGTCAATACGCAAGGGACGCATACCACATAACAAGCTATGCATTATGCGGAGCGTCTTTGATGACGATGACGGCCATAAGCGTGGACAGACTTCTCGCCCTGTTGTTGGGGATGAGATACAGACAAATTATAACGTTAAAACGCACATACATCATTGCAGCTACCCTGTGGGTTATACCCACTTTCGCTGCTTTATTCATCAATTTATATCATAATATAACGAATTGGTATGAATATATAGTTATACCATCTTGTCTAGTTATCACAATCATCTCGTACACAAAGATTTTCCGCACTCTCAATCGTCATCAGGCAGAAGTGCAAGGTCGTGTTCAACAACAGCCGAGCCAACCAAATGCACTGAATATGGCGCGATACAAAAAGGCAGTGTACAGTGCACTGTGGGTGCAGTTAGCATTAATTGTTTGTTATGCACCATACTTTATAGTGGCAATTGTAATCGCTGAAAGTAAAAGATATTCATCACACTTAGTGGTATTAAGGGGAGCAGCAGGTATCTTAGTTTACTTCAACTCGACATTAAACCCGTTTCTTTACTGCTGGAAGATTAGTGAAATAAGACAAGCGGTAAAACAGACTATTAGAGAAGCACTATACTGAAGTTAGAAATAATAATATGTGATTGCACGAGCAGTTATCGCGCATAGAAAAGTTCAATGTACTTGTTTCAGTTCCATCGAGAACAGCTAAAGAGAAGTCGAGTAAAAAAAACTCATTTTACTGAATGTATTAAAGTAGAGGAAAGTCTCTGGTTGGCATTCCTGATGATAAACAACGTATTGCAAACGGATAGAAACATGTTCTTGAGAGGTAGATAGGAGATGGGATTTTTTTCCTATCTTTTTAAAAACAGCGTTAGTCAAATAAAGATTTAGGAGAGACTTTTCAGCTTCAAAAAGTAGGCAGTTTGCTGTAAGAGCCGGTTTACAAGTCAGCCGGTGAGCGAGATCAACATATATATCATGTGGTAATCCTTAAATCAATTTACTTTTTTTTAAAATCAAACTTAACCATGATTATCACTGTTTCTCATAGAGTTGTCTTTAAAGTAACAATCTTTAGCCAAAGACAAATTTACTGAAATTACAGCCGGAGAAAATCAAATTTATTCTCTTATTTTGATCGGGTTTCGACCGGGATCAGAATGCCGTTGCTACAGGAGACCATTATGATGAAAAGGTTCTTGTAGCTTTCACCTTTAATCCGAGTGTAGCGTTTCAAGATAACGCAAAAAAGAAAAAAGAAATCAAAATAACGATCACATTACAATCACTCAATCGCAAAATAATGAAGTGTGCATAATGACATGTAGATCTTCGGTTCAGAATACCGCAGGCACGCAGTTAGGCATTACACGAGGGCGTGAACTTCGACGAAAATCTAATTTTTAGCAAACATATTAGCGAATTATGCAAGAAGGCCAGTCAAAAGGTGGGCGTTCTCGCCAGGTTGAGAAACTTGGTTACTACGGAGACTAAACTATTACTATATAAAACTGCTATTATGCCATATCTCATATGGCATTTCTGTAGGGCGTCGGATGCAAGGAAAGTTGAAAGAATTCAAGAGCGAGCACTGAGGATAGTCTATAGTTCACATTCAGAAACGTAAATGAGCTTATTAGATCGTGCTAAACTACCTACCCTTCTTAATAGGAGATTGCAAGATATAGTTATACTTATGTATAAGGTTAAATATAGGCTAGTTCCTGATTTCATTTGTGACATTTATAGTCCTAAGTCTTGTAAATATAATTTAAGAAATCAAAATGTTTATATGCCTAGGTTTAATTCTGTATTGTATGGTAAACACTCTCTTAGATATCTTGGACCATTTCTATGGAACAAACTAAAAAAACAATCACTGAAATTAGTAGCCTCTCTAGGTTTAAGTTCCATACTAGACGTAAGGATCCTACCGAACTGATAAATGGTAACAATTGCTCCGCGTGCGTAATTTGTACCTTAGGTTATATAATCTATAGCTTATTTCTTATAATTAATTAGGTTATTCATCTACGTTGCTCCGCGTGCGTAATTTGTATCTCTTACGTTATATAATCTATAGCTTATTTCTTATCATTAATTACGTTATTCATCTACGTTGTGTCCCCAATTAGCGTCAGCTAAATACATTGACACATGAATAAAGTTCATCATCATCATCATCATCATCATCATCTAAAAGTACTCCTTTTTTTCTTCATTTCAATAGAGTTATATTGTACCGTTGTCTGGCAACGACTGATCTGTTGTTTGACCTTGTTAGCCAGTCTCTTGCTGCTACGTATGGGATGTCTGTGGTTCGTGAACGATGGGTTTTTTGTCGATACACATCAGAGGCAACTTTCATAACAAGCATATGTTTGGTGTATTTATTGACTATGACGGCCATAAGCTAAGCGTGGACAGACCTCTTACCTTGCTGTTGGAGCTGAAATACAAACATATCGTAGCTTTGAAGCGCACATATTTAACAAATGGTAAACACCACAGCGTACTCTATTGAGTTATGATGCACGCGGGAGGTTGCTAAGCACGAAAGAAGCGTAAGAGTCGCGCGAGGCGATAGCCGAGAGCGACTCTAGCTTCTTGATTTTGTTATTAAAACAGAATGTTTGTGAAGATTCTACGGCACAGGAAGAATGTTAGGGTACAAGCACCTGCCGCATGCATGAAAGCTTGTGTACATGTAACAAGCAAGCTTTTACCTCATCCCAAATACTGTCAAATTGAGGAAATAATTACAAAAGTGCCATCACGCCCTCATACACGTGACTGAATGATTTGTTAGAGGGATAATCCTAAATAATGTTAATAGCTTGATGGGAGGGCATGGTTGAGTTTTGAAGGTAAATAAGTGGAATGGCCCAAAGCATTAATTTGGTTGTGGTATTTCCTACCTGTCGAGTGATTGTCTCCATTTCCAATTTTGGTCGGATGTGAGGCGCAAAGAAAAAAAGCCGGTAATGGGCTGTCATTTACGAAGTCTGCGTTCAAATAGTTTCCGACTTAATAACGTTTCACGTCGAATATTCAAGTTTCTGGGTAAGTGTAATTAAACAAAGTCAGCTTTACGTGATCGTGACCTAGCAGGTGCTGTCAAGGTAACAATATCTGTCTTCAGATGCAATTACAAAAAGACATTAAGAAAAAAAAACAAAACAACTGTTTATGAAGTCACGAAACGCTGAAGAATATTTTCTAGCCTAAATACTGCCTCTCAACTTCAAGAAATGTGGTAGTGTTGGGTAGAATTTCATTTAAAATCTCCTTTTCAGAAAACGGTAAGTTATTATTTCTCTTTTCATGCTCGATCGCTGGCTCGAAATTGATTTTCGGAAGCAAAATATAAACAAAGGAGGAAATTTTTCATATTTACGCGAACTATCTACACTGTTTGAGACATTTTGCCTCAGAAGAGAGAGGTTTTTTTTATGCCATAGTAAAATTATGACAGCAGTGTTTGATACATCTTAAATCAGTGCTAAGTAAGGCATATACTAGACATGCAGGCTTGGCGCAGCCCCTAACAGTTTCTTTAGAAACTATCAGCCTTTATCCAAATTTATCAAGCTATTTAGAGGTAAATCAATTCGAATATCTTAAAAGAGTTGGGTATCTTTCGCACTGTTAAAATACTGATATACTGAATGCTGAATACTGATGTCTCTATTTTTTCCTGTTGTTGCTATCTCAACCATGAGTCGCCCACTCTCAATGCTACTGTTTGGATGCCTCTGGTTCACAAACAATGGAATCTCTGTCGATGCGCATTTGACGCCACCTTCCTCACAAGCCGTGCATTATGTGGAGTGTCGTTGATGACGATAACGGCCATAAGCGTAGACAGACGTCTCGCCCTGCTGTTAGGGCGGGTGCCAGATAAATTGTAACTTTGAAACGCACATATATCATTGTAGCTACCTTTTGGATTGTATCTACTGTCACTGCTTTATGCTACACATCAGATTGCCTATACGCATTTGTTATGGCCATATAGTTATGCCATCTTGCCTTGTTATTTTAGTCGCCTGGTGTATGAAGATTTTTCGGGGTCTCAGTTATCACCAGGCTCAATTACAAGATCTTGTTGAACAACAGCCGAGCCAAAAAAGCAGTGTTCAGTGCACTGTGGGTGCAGACAGCATTGGTAGTTTGCTATGCACCATCCTTTATAGCGGCAATTGTAATCGCTGACAGTAAAACATATTCATCACACTTATTAGTATTAAGGGGAGCAGCAGGTGACTTAGTTTACTTTAACTCGACTTTAAACCCATTCCTTTATTGCGATGAGATAAGTGAAGTAAGACAAGCAGTGAAGCAGACAATCAGACAAGCACTTTGCTGTCTATGGAGTTAAGTCTTCCTCGACTCATATATAATACTTTTAAAACTGAAAGTGATTACACAATTATTGTATGAAAACACTCGTTAAATTTAACAAATAGAGAAGCCTTGACTATGCTCTGTTCTGTAGTAAAGCCCGTAAGAAGCGGCTAGTAGCCTCGTCATGGGTCATTGACACGTATTCCCGTCCGTTGTCGTCTAACAAGAACTGGAAGCTTTGCTTCGTCAACTGTAGTAGACCTTCGCGTCCTCAACGACACCACTACAAGGTTATATGAAGCCAGATATTCCCTACAAGACCCCAAGGATTGTCTCCCCAGACTGGATTTGACGACTGCAAGTTTTGGAGATCAGGTACTTGAATTGGAGGTTTGTGTTTCGTGTACTGTGTTTCCTTTGTTCTCGCGCTTGTTTCGCTTTATTTGACTCCGGAAGAGCTTGTTTGACACTTGGAAATCTGTACCTTTTGAAATAGAAATTATCCTGTTAAATGGCGGGTTGTTGAGGTATCTTTCAATTGCGTTTCGCAATCCAAGAAGGGATGACCTCGAATACAATACACCATCTTTTGTTAGCGCTTCGGAACTGATTCGTTCTTCAGTGCATAATATGAAGCATGCAGTAATTTTACAGTCGAGCTTGAAAGGTGGCTAAGAGTTGCTAAAGTCGGAGCTTACCAAAACCAAAGGTTTATAAATTATTATAATAATGGTAAAAAGTAGTAAGTAATAAATTGTTCTTCAAGTCAGTAATAAATTTTGACAACCTATCCCGGGCTTTTATTTACCACCTCGATCAATAAATAGTCGTGTTTATTTCAATAATGGAAAATAACTGTCAAAATTACCAAACGAGAATCGCTCATCACTGTAGAGAATCACAGGAAGAAAATTCAATAACTTTCCTTTTACATGAAAGTTTACCTAACACGAAGGTATTTTACTCGTCTGATTGTGAACAAATCGGATCTAGGGTCTACTAGACTACCTTTGGCTTGTCATTATCCGGGGTAATCACTACTGGTGAGTTCGCCGGCGAAAGGAGGAGAAAAACCAGAGAATGAAAAAACAAATTGTAGAAACAGAAATGGTTTACTGGCGTAATCGATGTTTTTGTTAACTATTTCGTTTCAAGTACTAGTCAGAAACATAGCCGAGAGAGAAAAGCTCGAAAGCGCAATTACTGAAATACTCAGGTAAATTCAAATATTTTAAAACAAGTTCGTAGCTGTCACGAAAATTTCAATTTGAATAGTTTGATGAGTTCGGAAGTTGTAAAAAAAGTCAACTTTTCCGAGACTGAGTGCAATCGCCAGCTTAAATAGTTTATTTTGCTTGCTAAGGCTGCAATGATTCAAATTTCAACTGACTCCTAAAAAATGATATGAACACTTGATAAGCATCCAGCCAATGAAATTTTAATGACAGATGTCTCCATTTCTACCCTATAGTTTATCTCTTAACTAAGGTATCTCGCAGGTTGAGGGCGTTTCCTGACACAAAAAAGAACTTCCGACGCATTTTAACTGCGTAAACGCTGGTGGGGAATTCTAATCGTGAACTTTCCTAAGGAAGTAGGGCTTCAGTAGTCGTTAGTGGGCGTGGTCATTAGGGAAGTAGCAGTTTTCTTCGTTTACATTAACTCGACGTTAAATCCATTTCTTTACTGCTGAAAGATCAGTGAAGTAAGACAAGCAGTGAGGCAGACAATCAGACAAGCACTTTACTGTCCACGGCGCGGAGTTAGATCTTTCTCGAGTTGTATTTTTATTCGTGCTCTCAATGCTGAGAGTGATGAAGTCACGTCAAGTATGTTATTAGAAATATTGTTGTTCAAGGTTTTTACATAGTCTGTTGTGAATATTTTACTCGTTAATTTATGTTTTGTTACGTTGTGAATATTTTCCTTAGTTTATGTTTCCTTACGTTGATTTACGTGACGCAAAGCCCTCTGAGGCTCTTGCTTCTAATCGGGTAATCATTAACACAAAATGGCTTGTTGTGTAAACTAGAAAGCCTTTTTTAACGAAGAAAACTAAAAGTAAGGTAGAATTTAAAGAGAATTAGCTACCAATGATCAAGAATACGACAAGGCATATTTGAAGAAAGATAAGCATACATGTGTACATGTTTACATGTTTAATTAATCTTCTTTTAGCAATATAAAAGTATTGGATAAAACTTCGAAGAGTAGTTTGTGAGAGTGTTTCGAGGTACTTCTTATCGAGTTGTATTGGTTCACCTTTAGTCTCGAGCTTGTTTTGTCATCAGAAAAATGTCCGTAATGCTTTTGAATATGCAGAGTGGTTTCGTTGCTTGTGTATATACCCACCGGTACTTTAAAGTGCACCTAAACTCAGCAATTTTTTTTTTCGCTTAACGAAATAAGCGTATTTTTTGGAGTATTTCTGTGCAAAAATTTTTTAATTTGCTCAAATCTTTAATTTTCTGTGCCCAGTCAAAATACGGAAAATCGGCCGCCATCTTGCCCTACGGCCGAGTTTAAAGAGGAATGGCTCTAGCGGGTAATGTGGCGTCAAATCGAGAACACGAAAGTCTGCATTTGACACATTTTCACTTGTTTGGGAAGGTTGTCGTCGATATTGTTCGAAATATGCCGACTAGGTGTGTTGTATGAGGAATGTATGAAGCGCGATACCTTCTTGCAAATTTCGCACGTGGCGTGAGAACAAAAGAACAAAGAATTGCTGCCGTTTCATTCTTTTACATTTTCTATTTGTTCTTCTCCTTTCGCCAACAAATTGTAAGTGATTATCTTAGATATGAGATATAAATTTAGCCTATTGAACTTGTCAATTACACCAGGTATGAAATAACAATAAGGGGCAATTGTAGAGACATCTTTTAATATTTCTCCTCCCATTGCACAGTGCGACAAACAGACCCTCTTTACTTGGATCAACTTATGTTGATAGGAATCTTATTAAGTGCCATATTGTTTGTGTGGTAAGTTGACACTAATAATTATCAGACTCGGCAAGCTGAAAATGGAAAAAGTTCTCAACTTAATGTTAAACCAACGTGGAATCGAAATTTGTTTAATTCTTTATTCCAAATAGCGACCTCAGCTAAACTACTAAGCAATTATATGTGGACGGCTCTCAACTGTTTATATCAATCAATTACCAAAGCTGAATTTAAATACGAATTAGCACTTAAGTCAAATCCCTTGGTAAGCACAAAACACGTCAGCTATAATACTGTTTGAAAATACAATATGAATAAGGGAACTTTCTTTGATATGCTGTTAACAAGACCAACCAACAGATCAGTTGTTGCTAGATAACGATGTAAGAGTTTGGACGGCGGATGAAGGGAAGATTCTTTGTGAAGGGCAACAAGAATAAGAGAATTGCCAAGAAATGCTGTGATGGAGAGGACAATGTTGACTGTCAAGAAAGAATTTAAAAAAATTCTTGTCGAAGCCCACCAACCAGAGAGGGGGAACAATACAGTTCTTGAAATGTCTCGGTCTGTGTTCCACCCCAGTAAAATTTGCCGTCGACATTATTCTGTATTCCTCTTTTTTTTTCCTTTTTTGAGAAATATTCGATCTAAACAGCTACACAACGACGACGACTAAAAAAAGAGCTCCCTACGTACTGAGTCATATAACTTCCCCATCATTGCTTATTCGTTTGAAAAATGTCAGAGAAATTGTCGCTTTAACTTGTCAGGTACACCCCGTATAAAATTGGAAAAGGAAGCAAATACATAAAAACACCTGTAACATAATTACTGTTTTCTCTGTACGACCTAAAATCCCTCTTAAGTTAGCCTACGGGCCCATTATCGAGGCTTCAGTAAGAGTTACTTCGCTCGTGAATGATAAGTTAGAGGCTTTGAGCAACACGACTCGTGGACAAAAGAGCGACGCAAAACTAATAACAAGGACACATGCAAATTTACTTTAACATATTCGAATTCAACAGTGTAATTAGTAACATTTTGTGGCTCTTTTACCTCCGTTTCGTCTCCGACAAAACTAGAACAAAACAAAAGAAGAGCTAAAAAATGACGCGAACATACAATTTTCTGCCGCTTTCGTTTGCATTATTTATTTGTTTTCCTCCTTTCGCCAACAAATTAATATTCTTAGTGATTTTCCTGGATATTGATAAGCCAAAGTTTGCCTGTTATATCGTAGTTATACAATTTCTTCGCTTCCAACGTCTTGTTCGCGAAAAGACAAGTAAATTATTTTGGTAACAAACAAGCTTTGACGTATAAGGCAGCTCACTGAATTCTTCATGTCGTAATTATCTCAAGCGATTCTATTAGCAATTGTCCTCTGATAATGAAGTTTTTATTATAATGCTAAAGTTAACAAGATAATCCATTGATCGAGAAGTAAAATGAACGAATTGGGATAAATTTGATCGAAAAAACAAAGTTTGTGTTGCTACCTTGCTTGCTGCCAATTTTGGTGATCAAGAGATCAAGGGTTTTAGAGAAAATGGTGAAAGAAACAAAGGTATCAAAAACTCTGTTCAGCCAACTTAATCTAGGAATGAATTAGTATCAAGAGTCAAACACATGGACAAATGTGATAGTATTGTTATGCTACAACTTATTAAAAGCTCAGTCTTCTTATGTAGAAATTCATTCGGAGCTGAGTAAGGAGGATTAATAAATATCATCAGTGTGGGGAAAAAAAAGAAAAATCCGGTGAAAAGAACTCTATAAGAACCAGTAACTTCAATTTTATTCCATATGCTAATTTACACATTGCTAGCATTAGTCAAGCAATATTATACATCTCTAAAATTCATAAGCATTATCTACTATGCACAGACTTCCAATTTTTTGATAAGTTTCTAATTTCTTCCTATATATCCAACATACAACATATCTGACGAGCGTTCTCTCTGGCTGGTACTAATATAATCGTGACGTTTTTACTAAGCTATGAAAACTGTCCATTGGAGTGTACCTTAAGAAACCGGGGACCTAACTCTAAAACCATGGACAGCAAAGTGCTTGTCTGATTGTCTGTTTCACTGCTTGTCTTACTTCACTTATCTTCCAGCAGTAAAGGAACGGGTTTAACGTCGAGTTAAAGTAAAGCAAGACACCTGCTACTCCCCTTATGACTACTGAGTCTACTGAATACGTTAAATCGTCACCGATTACTACTGCCACCATGATTAAGTATGGTGCGTAGCAAACCACTAGTGCTAACTGCACCCACAGAGCATTGTACACTGCCTTTTTGTATCGTGCCATGTTCAGTGCATTTGGTTGGCTCGGCTGTTGTGGGCCATGATTTTGTTCTTGAGCCCGATGATGACTGAGACCCCGAAAAATGTTTATATACGAGAGGAATGAAATAACAAGGCAAGATGGTATAATTATATAGCCAAACCAAATGGTTATACGGTAATCTAATATGGAGCATAAAGCAGCGACGCTAGATGCAATCCAAAAGGTAGCTAAGATGATGTATGTGCGCTTCAAAGTTACAATTTGTCTGTATCTCAGCCCCAACAATAAGGCGAGTAGTCTATCCACGCTTATGGCCGTAATCGTCATCAACGACACTCCACATAATGCTACGGATGTGAGGGAGCCGGCGTCATATGCGTATCGACAAAGATTCCATTGCTCGTGGACCACGGAAATCCAGGTCGCAACAACCAGAGGCTGGGTAACAAGACCAACCAACAGATCAGTTGTTGCCAGACAACGATACAAGAGTTTAGACGGCGGGTGAAGGGAAGATTCTTTGTGAAGGGCAACAAGGATTAGGGAATTGCCAAGAAATGCTGAGATGGAGAGGAGAATGTGAACTGCTGCGAAAGAAACTGATTCTTGCTTAGGCCCACTCACCAATAAAAGGGAGCATCGCAGTTCTCCAAATGTTTTGGTCAGTGTTCCACCTCTTGTGAAATTTGTTGGGGAAATTGTTCTGTGTTCGTTTCGTTTTTTCTGGCAAGTTATCTATGATTGCAACGAGAAATGAGGTCCAAACAGCGCACGCCTACCAACGATCACTGAAACCCTACTTCCTAAACAATATCCACAATTAAAATCCTCACCAGCGTTTAAGCATTTAAAATGCGTCAGAAAATTCTCTGTTGTGTTAAAAAATTCCCGGAACATGCGAGGTACCTCAGTTAAGAAGAAATATTAAACTATGGAGACATCTGTTATTAACCTCCACTGACAGGATGCTAATCAAATGTTCATAATATTTTTTCGGAATTGAAACTTTAATCATTATCAGCCTCAGCAAGTTTGACAGATAATTTAAACTAGCGATTTTTCTCGGTCTTAGAATAAATCGAGTTTCACGAACGGATCAAACTGTTTTAATTCAAATTTTGGTCGCAGCTGCGAATTTGTTTCCAATATTTGAATTTACCCGTGTAGTTAATTGCGCTTTGCAGCTTTTCAGTCATCTTTACGTATCCGACCAGTACCTTAGACGAAATTGCCACAAAAGCAAAATATTACGCCAACAAACCATTTTCTACAATTATTTTGTCATTCTTTGTTTATCCTTCTCCTTTTGCCAGCGAACTCATAGTGATTATCCCGGATAATGACAAACCTAAGGTAGCCAACTAGACCCCAGATCAAATTTGTTTTCTCAGTTCCAATGTCTTGAACACAATATATAAGACCAAGAAAATACTTTCGTATCAGGTGAACCTCCATGCAAAAGGAAATTTACTGAACTTTTCTTCCTGTGATTGCCTTCAGCGAGGAATAATTCTCGCTGGGTAATGCTGACAGTTTTTTCCCAATATGGAGGTGAACATGACAATTAATTGATAGAGATGGAAAATAAAGGGGTGCGTTTTCCAATCGTATCACTGACTCGATGAACAATTTATTTCCTACTAGTTTATTATCATTTTTCGAGCTCGACTGTAAAATTGACATCGGTTGGTATTTAAAATGTCTCAGGTAATTGTCTACCGTGTTAAAAAGTTGCTTTCTTCTTACCCTAAATGGTATGAATTAGCAATAAAAGGCAAGCCAGATATAGAGACATCTATCGTATCATTTTTAGAAGAGCAACAAACCATCTCTCTTAATTTGATAGGGTGCTTTTGAAATGTCCATATCATCGGCATGAACTTTAAACTTGACTGATCATTATAAACCTCGGTAAACTAGAAATAAAGAATAATAAAAGCTGACGAATTCACTTGGTCTAAGAAAAAAACTGGATACTCGAAAGCATCAAACTATTGAAATTGAAATTGTAATCAGAGATGCCAGCTTATATTTAAAATACTTCATTTCAATTTCTAGTGAACACAGTTTTGCACATTTTCCCATACATTTCCATCTAATTTTCAAGTGTGGATACGCTATTGTCCTAGAACCGGTATGTTCTAAGTACTGTCTCGTCGCAAAGAGTTTGGACGGCTGATGGAGGGAAGATACCTTGTGAACGAGTTCTTGCGTTGTTTTCGTCTACTTTCCACCTCTAGTGAAATTTGTTGTCAAAATTATCTGTTTTCTTTTTCTTGTCGTGTATCTGTGATTGCAAGGAGAAATATTTGTGTAAACTGCAGACACCAAGCCGCGATCGCTTAAACCTCACTTCTTTAAATTTAGCCACATAAACACCACCTCACCAGCCTTTACTCATTCAAAATGTGTTCGGAAATTTTCTGTTCTTTCAAAAACTGATTAATTTTTTCCGGAATCCATCAGGTGCCTCACGTGTGAAATAGCAATAAAAGGAGATTATAGACACCTGCTTCAGTTTTTACAATGCACTGAACAGATAATAATAATAATAATAATAATAATAATAATAATAATAATGTAAATAATAACCTTTATTTTAAGAGGGTGACACCAATTACTTTTGAAAGTATTCTCCCTAGAGTTCCTCTTTACCTGGATCATTTCATCCGGATAATTTGAAGCGAATATTTTGGTATGAAGCAAGTTTTCTTTTATGTGGCAAGAGATTGAAGTCTTGTTGCGATTCTCTTGAGCGATTGACAATTCTCTTTTCGCAGTGAAAGTTGTTATCCAATATTGAATTAAACATGATAGTTTATTGATGGAGATGGAAATGAAGGGATGGGTGGTCATAACCTTTCAAGACTCGATGAACAATTCTTTTCATTCTAGTTTTTTTAATTTTATCATCACTTGTGAATATTAAGTTGCGTACTGCTCCGCCTATTACCAACTTTTACCAGTCTTTCAAGCTCGACTGTAAAATTACCGCATGCTTCATATCGCACACAGACCAATGAATAATTGTTAAAACTCAAAATTTAGGAGACATTAGTTAGTCATGACAGACCCGACCTCGTTTTGAGTCTAGGCTTTATCGAATACCAAATTATTCATTTTGTACTCGTTCTATAGTTACTTTGCTTAAAAGGTGCAGTATATCATGCAATTCTTCAATACGGTTTAGGAGTTTATCCAGGAAATTTTAACTTCTTTTAAATTCTCTTTGATTATTCCGAATAGCAACTGCAGCTAAACTTCTAAACAGTTACGAGTGGGCCGACACCAGCTTTTTCTTTTCAATTAGTAGAGTTTAGCTAAAAATAATTATCGTTGGCAAAAACAAAGACATCGGCTATATTTCTGTTTGACAATACCATAAGGGAACTCTTTCTTGTCACCCTTTATAAGAGATGAATTACGTGGTACATTAGGATAAATTGTCATTTAAGGGCCGATTATTAAGTGGAGATGTTCTTCCTTTATTGCATTCGATACTAAACTAAAGATCTGTGTGAAGTTCAGACTTGACACATAATCAGCCTCAGCGAACTGAAAATAAAAAGTTCAAGCTGGGTACTTTACTTGGTGAAAGCAAGAGATCGTCTGAGGAAACATTAATTTCGTGACAATCTCCGAATGCATCAAATAACTGAAATTCAAATTTTTGTCACAGATGTCAACTTTCAATTAAATTTGCAATGAAAAAAGTTTTGGAGCCTATTTTTCTCCTTTTTGTATCCCCTGACTAAAATCTTAAACAAAACCGTTACGGGATGTTAACCTACCAAACCATATACTTTTTACAATTTTACAATCTTGGTTAGAATATTCAAAATGAACGTCGTTTATAATATTTTAATGGTGCATTTCTCTAAATTCTCCTTTGATCACGACGGTTTGAATTACGAATTGTTAAAGCGCCACACGATGATTGAATTTCATTTACCTCAAGACGACGAGAGTAAATATTAATCAGCGCGTTGAGCAATAAAGCGTCAAAATCAAGCAATTTCCCTAGGGAAGCAAACAAAGATGGAAATTGTTTAACTTAAGATAAAAATATGTCGAGAACTCTCCGCTGTAACTACTCTTTAAAGTTTAACCCGATGCCGTCACATTTTGTTAAAGAAATTAAACATGAGAGTAAAATGCATATAACTCTGTTGTCATGACAAAGTTAGAATTCGAATAGGATTAGATTTAATCGAACATGATCTAATGATAAAAATAAGTGAAAGAAGTTTTACACTACGTTTCGATGACACCATGTCATCATTTTCAAGTGAGAAGAGAATAAAATTTGACAACTTAATATATACCGCGGAAGGCGATAAAACGTAAAATATGCATGTAAAAAGTGACAAATTTAAATAAAATTAAATAAATAGTTTTGCGCGTATGGAGTCTGATTGTGTGTTCAAGCATGGCCTTTTCTTTGTTATGAATAACATTTCATAAATCAGACAGTCCAGTTTTCCCTTACACTTTGCTGAAGTTCTTATTTCTTGCTTATCCAAGGACAGATCTTACGAACGTTCTCAAATAAAAATCGTGACTTAATGACTCAGCTTTGAAATTTAAAATAATATAAGTATCAATTTGATGAGGATCTAGCTCCATGGACAGCAAAGTGCTTTTCTGATGGTTTGCTTTACTGCTTGTCTTACTTCACCAATCCTCCAGCAGTAAAGAAAACGGGTTTAACGTCGAGTTAAAGTAAACTAAGACAGCTGCTACTTCCCTTAATACTGCTAAGTGTGATGAATATGTTTTACTGTCAGCGATTACAATTGTTACTATGAAGGATGGTGCATGACAAACTACTAACGCTAACTGCACCCACAGTGCACTGTTCACTGCCTTTTTGTACCGCGCCATGTTCGGTGCATTTGGTTGGCCCGGCTGTTGTTGGAGATGATCTTGTACTTGAGCCTGATGATGACTGAGAACCCGAAAAATTTTCGTATACGAGGCGACTGAAATAACAAGGCAAGATGGTGTAATTATACTATCATATAAAATGAGTATACGGTAATCTAATATGTAGCGTAAAGCAGTAACACTAGATAAAATCTAAAAGGTAGCTACAGTGATGTATGTGCGCTTCAAAGTTACAATTTGTCTGTATCTTAACCCCAACAACAGGGCGAGAAGGCTGTCCACGCTTATGGCCGTCATCGTCAGCAATGACACTCCACATAATGCAATGTCTGTAAGGAAAGGGGCGACAAATACGTATCTACAAAGATTCCATTGCTCGTCAGCCACGGATATCCAATAAGTAGCACTGAGAGGCTGGCAAACAAGACCAACCAACAGATCAGTTGTTGCCAAACAGCGATACAAGAGTTTGGACGGAGGATGCAGGGAAGATTCTATGCGAAGGGAAACGAGGATAAGAGAATTGCCAGGAAATGCTGTGATGGAGAGGAGAATGTAGATTGGTAGAAAAGAAATTTTAAATTTTTGCGGAAGCCCACCAACCAGAGGGGGGGAACAGTACAGATCTTGAAATATCTTGGTCTGTGTTCCACCTCCAGTGAATTTTGTTGTCGACATTATTCTGTATTAGTTTCCTTTTTTCTTAGATTGAAGTTATCTGTGATTGCAACGAGAAATATTTCTTCTAAACAGCTTCACAACGATGACGATCATTAAAACCTTACTTCCCACTTAATGATCATATAGAGACTTCCTCATCATTGTTTAATCGTTTGGAAAACTTCAGAGAAATCGTCACTTTAATTTGTCAAATATATAGAAACACCTGTAACATCAATATTGTTTTCTCTGTGAGATAAACAATCCCTCCTTACTTAGCCGACGGGAAGGCACTCATTATAAACGCTTCAGTATGAGTTTTTTGTACCTTGCTGGTGAATAAGTTTAAGGCCTCGAGCAACACAACTGATGAGCGAAGGAGCAACTTCCCGCAGTGCTCTTAACGAGGACCCAGCTCGCAAGCTGACCTTGCTCCATCGATAGAGTGTCAATCAAATGTCCATATCATTTATGTAAAGTTAATTTTTGGCTCATTATCAACCTCAGTAACATTAAAATATAGAGGGTCTAAGCTAGGGATGTCAAACCCATGTCAATCAATCAAAGAATTCGAATAAATATATAGATTAAAATTGATGTATGGCCACTGATGCAATCTTATTTTAAAATATTTGAATTCAACCGCGTAATTAGGAACATTTTGGGGCTCTTTTACCTCCGTTTCTTCTCCAAGAGTAGAATAAAATAAGAGAAGAGCAAAATATTAGGCGAAAAAGCAGTTTACTGTCGTTTCTTTTACATTCTTAATTTGTTCTCCTCCTTTCACCAACAAATTCTAAGTAAATTTTACGTTATCAGACAAGCTTTTATTTTTGCGGCAGGTGACTTAATTCTTTATGTTCTAATTCCCTCGAGCGACTAGCAATTGTCCTCCGATCATGAAAACTTTATGAAAGTGCTGAAGGGAACATGGTATTCTATCGATCGAGAGGAAAATGAAGGAGGGGATAAGTTTATCATTTATAAAACTATGATGGCTCTTGGTTACGTCTTTGGCAACTCTTGTGCACCTTTCTCTTTCTCCAGACTTCCTGCGTGCTTCATATTTTAATGAACACATACTGACCTAGCCACGATACATGTACAGTCGGCGTTGTTTTGAGTACGAGGTTTTATCAAGTACCAAATAATTAATTTCATCTTTGTTACATACAAACTGCTTTTCTTTCGACTCTACATTCATTTCAACTTTTTATCATATAAGGGGGCATTTTTCCATTTTTTTACCAAATAATTAATTTCATCTTTGTTACATACAAACTGCTTTTCTTTCGACTCTACATTCATTTCAACTTTTTATCATATAAGGGCATTTTTTCTTAATTTTTGTTATTGCCCCGGGAAAAATTACTTGAAAATGATTGGCTGAAAATCGCTTAGCAACGGCTGCCAAGGTAAAGAAATTTCTGTTTGTTTTGTAACAATGGCGTCCCGTTTTGCACGAGATCAGTAAGAAAACATTTGGCCCCTTATATTATATACAAGTAATCACATGGTTCCTCGTAAAATTAAGGATTAATATCACTTGTGTTTTCGGAAGTTTCAGAAATTGCCCGAGTCGCTGCGCGACTCGGGCAATTTCAGCAACTTCCGAAAACACAAGTGATATTAATCCATAATTTTACTCGGCCCCATGCGATTACCTATACTAATCTATTCTTTTATTCACCAACGCGGAAATAGCGGAGAGACAAACCCAACGAGTGCGTATCAAACTTTTGGTTAGGATTTTGGCCCGAGTATAAGTCAAGCTTTCGCTCCTTATATGTCCTTATCTATTGTTCGAAGGAAAGGGTTTCTATTATTCGCAAGACAAAGGTTTGTAATCACCGGCGCGTAGCCAGCTCACCGAGCGCGAAATTCAAATTTCTTCGGAAGTGATTAGTGTTACAAACACAGCCTTTGTTGGGGAGGGTGTGGTAATGATTGTTGCAGCCTAGACACATCTAAAGGGAGTGGGGTGGGGAAGTTTGTGACAAGAAGAGCGAGGTCTGGACGATAAGGAAGCGAAAACTTACGCTTTAATAAAACTCATTTGTGAAAAAGAGTGAATTGATGTATTCATGACAAAGGTTGGTAGCATGCGCTTCAAAGTTACAATTTGTCTGTATCTTAGCCAAAACATCAGGGAGAGAAGTCTGTCCACGTAAATGGGTATTACCGTCATTAAAAACACTCCACATATTTCATGGGCTGTGATGTAGGCTGATTCAAATGCGTATCGACAGAGATTCCATTGTTCGTGGACCTTGAACATCCAAGAAGTTGCACGGAAAGTCTGGGCCACAAGACTAACCAATAGATCAGTTGTTGCCAGACAACGATACAAGAGTTTGGACGGTGGATGTAAGGAAGATTCTTTGTGAAAGGCAACGAGGATAAGAGAATAGTCAAGAAATGTTGTGATGGAGAGGAGAATGTGGACTGCGAAGAAAGGAATTGATTCTTGATGAAGCCCTCCAACCAAAGAAGGGGAGGATGGCAGTTGTTTACAATATATCGTATAGCATATCATCAACTATCAAACTCTTTGCAAATGACACGAAAGTGTACAGAGAGACCGCTGACAGCATAAATGATACTCAAGCCCTTCAAAGCGACATTGATCACTTAGCAAACTGGGAAACTTTATAACAGTTAAGATTTAACCCGGAGAAGTGCGAAACAATGCGCATTACCCATAACCGCGACAACTCGTCTCCTTCGTATATTATGGGAGTTGCAACCAAACCAGTAAAGCATGTGAAAGACCTGGGAGCTCTGAATTCCTATGACCTGTCGTGGGGTGCTCAAGTTGATGGTGCTGTGAGAAAGGCTAATAAAATCTTAGGCATTGTTGACAGAACGCTTGCATCCATCACGAGCCACAGGTAAACGGAAGTTCAAATATTCGAAAAGGCTGGTTGCTATGGAGTGACGTCATAAACCGGATAAGTTTCCATCATCGCCTTGACAGCCTTTTTCGATAATTGCTCGCAGTAATCTGAGTAGTTGCTTGAATTTGTACAATCTCTGTTCCTGCTGGGTACAATGAAGCCTTTTGTTTATTAGGGGCTGGATCGGCCTATTGACATTTGGAGATTGGATTTCATAGTAATATGCGTAAGCAAAAGCGGGAATGTTTAGTTTCCCGCGGTCGAGTGCAGTTATGGATCCCTTGAAACTTCGAAGGGTTGAATTGCTTCATTCTCCTCCAGATGAGTCAAGGGAATGGTTTATCTTAAATTTCAAGAAATGTGGCATAAGAGTCAGCAAGTTTTTTGAAGTAGCCTGTTGGTGGCACATTTTCCAAGCGTTTTGTACGGTCCAGCTTTAAAAAATGGCGGAAGCTTGGATGACCGATATGTTCAGAACAACAAAGTGGCCATCGCCTCTCTATTTGGAGTTGTTTCTACCATCTTCCGGCAGAAATTCGAAGAAGGAGAAGTGGTGAGATATCTTTGGTTGATCGATAAAATAAATTCTTGATCCTGGATCAAGAAAAGCTTGGCAAACGTTACTTAGCTTTTTCAAGCTAAGACGAACCGGGGTAAGTCATAACGTTTATATTTTTATTAAGATTGGAAAAAGTGAGTTTGCTGTCTTATGTTTTGTTGTGAATGCTGGTTTCACGGTGTATCAGAACTCATCTCTGCTTGGCAGGAAAATCACATAATTGGCTGAGTTTGATTTTACGCTGAGCCTCTAAGTCTTCTAGCTATGATCACTTTTTATGGCTACTTTAGGAGAAATTTCGGGTTTGTTTCCTTGATAGGGTCTTGACAGTATTATAATTTATTTCATTTCTATTTTTCTACGATAAAAGATTTAAATCGCCAGAGGGATGCCATTGAGAAAACTGGAATAGTAGTTAATGGAAGATGCTTTAAAGTTAAATTTTCAGGTTATTTGTGTGTGCCAATCTTGACTCTTTATATTTTTTTATCTTATTATTTTTTATTTTTGCAATGTTTTTATGTTACATGTCTAGCTACGTGATAGTAATTATTGAATCCATTTTATGCTTGGTAGTGTTAGAAAATATCTGGGAAAGTATAACATTTGAGATCTTTGGTGTAGCTATTTTAACTTCAACTTCTTGTTATGATCTTCTTGTCTTTTTTCATGACAGTTATACTCTTGATTACAAAACACTGATAATGCTGGTCAAGCAAAGAGCTGGTGATGCCAAAAAATATATCAATGAACTTTGCAAGCAAGGATTGGACACAGAATGCTGTGTATTCTGCAAAGTTATTAAGGTAGATTATACCTGCAATGCTAAATGACATGCATCATAGTGGAATTATACAATAACACAAAACATATTCAGCCTACTGGTATTTGTTATGCAATTTATTTATAATCAATTAGTGAGAGCTTTCTTGGCTTTCTTGACTTTACAGAAAGGCAGACGAAAGGTGTCCATAAAAGTGAACATATTTTATCTGTGGTGAACGGTGATTATATATCTACCATTAGTAGTGAACATTATATGACTTTAGCTCAGTTAATTCATTATTGAGTGATACATGCAGTTTATTTGTAGGAATGTGCCTCTCCTGATGTTCCTTTTGGGGAAGCCTTTGCTGAGTGTTTCCTAAAGAGCAAAGCAAATATTGGGGGGTAGGTACAACTCTGCATTTCTGCATTGACATGCATAAAAAGTTCCAGCTTGCAGTATGGTATTTCACTTTCTATTGGAATAAATGTCTTTAAATCTCACTTGGGATACTTAGTTTGATGGACAGTTGGTATACTGCCGGCCGACAGTTGGCCGACAGTTGGCCGACAGTGGGCCGAAAGACTTTTAGGGGAGCTGTTCTTCACTTTTACCCAGTTACCAGCAAAAATATGGTAAGCTTGGATTATAAAGGTGGAAACTAAATTCACTGTTTTTTTTTCTGTCTGTTTCAGATAGAAGGGGTTAAGAGATGACTTGCTCTTTCCCCTTGAAGAGGAGCCATGTGATGTTAATTTATGTGCTCTGCCTGCAGTGTATAACATTTTAATTTTTAAATTCTGTGCACCCATTGTAGTAAGGCATAGTCAACATTGTATCATTTAAAAAAATCTATTTTCTTGAAGTCTTATCATGTAACAATATTATTTTGTTTAGTGTTGCCTGGTCACTTCTGAGATATATATTTATTTGCCATATTTCTAAGATTTATATGGCATTCAGCGTAATGCCTGAGAGCTTCTGGGATATAGCAAACTTAGTTTTTCATTCACTGTTAATAGAGGGAAATTATGTCTTTCCTTTCTGGTTTACCCAGGCTGAAGTCCTTCATTCAGATTAATGCCTGAGCACTTCTGGGATATATAACATACCTAGCTTTTCATTCATGGTCAATATAGGGAAGTGTTTTCTATCCTTTCTGGTTCACACAGGCTGAAGTCCAGGCATTCAGAGTATTACCAGAGCACTTCTGGGATTTGTAACATACTTAGCTTTTCATTCATGGTCAATATAGGGAAGTGTTGTCTATCCTTTCTGGTTCACCCAGGCTGAAGTCCTGGCATTCAGTGTAATGCCTGAGCGCTTCTGGGATATATAACATACATAGCTTTTCATTCATGGTCAATATACGGAAGTGTTGTCTAACCTTTCTGGTTCACCCAGGCTGAAGTCCTGGCATTCAGTGTAATGCCTGAGCGCTTCTGGGATATACAACATACTTAGCTTTTCATTCATTGTCAGTATAGGGAAGTGTTGTCTATCCTTTCTGGTTCACCCAGGCTGAAGTCCTGGCATTCAGAGTAATGCCTGAGCACTTCTGGGATATATAACATACTGAACTTTTTATTCATGGTCAATATAGGGAAGTGTTGTCTATCCTTTCTGGTTCACCCAGGCTGAAGTCCTGGTATTCAGAAAAATGCCTGAGTGCTTCTGGGATATACAACAAACTTAGCTTTTCATTCATGGTCAATATAGGGAAGTGTTGTCTATCCCTTCTGGTCCACCCAGGCTGAAGTCCTGGCATTCAGTGTAATGCCTGAGCGCTTCTGGGATATATAACTTACATAGCTTTTCATTCATGGTCAATATAGGGAAGTGTTGTCTATCCTTTCTGGTTCACCCAGGCTGAAGTCCTGGCATTGACTGTAATGCCTGAGCACTTCTGGGATATATAACAAAGTTTCACATAGCTTTTCATTCATGGTCAATATAGGGAAGTGTTGTCTATCCTTTCTAGTTCACCCAGGCTGAAGTCCTGGCATTCAGTGTAATGCCTGAGCACTTCTGGGATATACAACATACTGAGCTTTTTATTCATGGTCAATATAGGGAAGTGATGTCTATCCTTTCTGGTTCACCCAGGCTGAAGTCCTGGCATTCAGAGTAATGCCTGAGCGCTTCTGGGATATATAACATACTTAGCTTTTCATTCATTGTCAATATAGGGAAGTGTTGTCTATCCTTTCTGGTTCACCCAGGCTGAAGTCCTGGCATTGACTGTAATGCCTGAGCACTTCTGGGATATATAACAAAGTTTCACATAGCTTTTCATTCATGGTCAATATAGGGAAGTGTTGTCTATCCTTTCTGGTTCACCCAGGCTGAAGTCCTGGCATTCAGTGTAATGCCTGAGCGCTTCTGGGATATACAACATACTGAGCTTTTTATTCATGGTCAATATAGGGAAGTGTTGTCTATCCTTTCTGGTTCACCCAGGCTGAAGTCCTGGCATTCAGAGTAATGCCTGAGCGCTTCTGGGATATATAACATACTTAGCTTTTCATTCATTGTCAATATAGGGAAGTGTTGTCTATCCTTTCTAGTCCACCCATATTGAAGTCCTAGCATTCAGTGTAATGCCTGAGCGCTTCTGGGATATACAACATACTTAGCTTTTCATTCATGGTCAATATAGGGAAGTGTTGTCTATCCTTTCTGGTTCACCCAGGCTGAAGTCCTGGCATTCAGTGTAATGCCTGAGCGCTTCTGGGATATACAACATACTTTAAGTTTTTTCATTCATGGTCAATACGGGGAAGTGTTGTTTATCTTTTCTGGTTCACCCAGGCTGAATGGAAGTTCTGCTATTCACAGTAATCCCTTTGTGCTTCTGGGATACCTAACATTCTTATTTTCTTTGACATTCACAGGTTAATCAAGGGAAGTGTTGTCTATCGGCCTTACTGGTTCACCCAGGCTGAAGTCCTGGCATTCAGTTTAATGCCTGAGCGCCTCTGAGATATTTGACTTACTTAGCTTTTCATTGATGGTTAATATAGGGAAGTATTGTTTATCCTTTCTGGTTCACCCAGGCTGAAGTCCTGGCATTCAGTGTAACGCCTAAGCGCTTCTGGGATATACAACATACTTTAAGTTTTTCATTCATGGTCAATACGGGGAAGTGTTGTTTATCTTTTCTGGTTCACCCAGGCTGAACGGAAGTTCTGCTATTCACAGTAATCCCTTAGTGCTTCTGGTATACCTAACATTCTTATTTTCTTTGACATTCACAGGTTAATCTAGGGAAGTGTTGTCTATCGACCTTACTGGTTCACCCAGGCTGAAGTCCTGGCATTCAGTTTAATGCCTGAGCGCCTCTGAGATATTTGACTTACTTAGCTTTTCATTGATGGTTAATATAGGGAAGTATTGTCTATCCTTTCTGGTTCACCCAGGCTGAAGTTCTGGCATTCAGAGTAATGCCTGAGGTTTTCTGGCATATATAATGTGAAGAAATTCTTGTGACGCAAACTTTTCTGTTATTTGAGCTCTTCACCTATATCTACAGCAGAGCGACAGGAATAAATAGTCGTTTGAGACAAAAATTTGAAAAACAGCTTCATTTACTGTTAAAAGTCGCCCTGCAAACCGCGACGGGAAGAGAACATCAAAACAAAAAATGCTGCCAAAAAAACTCAATAAATAACACAAGGCAAAACACTGCTGGTACATTTCTTTGCGAAGCTAGATCGTGAAATCTCTGATGCGACGTTTTTGTAGGGCGTAAACACACGACGACGATTGATTTCCTGACAAACTGGGTAATATGAGATAATATAAAGTATGAAACAACACGAAGTAACGCGCACAGCCTCAAGTGATCGATATACCGTATTTCCTTGAATAAGTGCCCACCCCTTGGCCATTCAAACTTGTAACTCTGAATAAGCGCGACACCGGAACCCTTTCTTTTACAGCTTTCATAACATTTTAACCTTTTACTACCTTAGATGAATATGTTGGGAGAGATTCTTGCTTTAAGAGTTATATTACGCCGATGTATTATCTTTCCTTTTTATATGGCTGGCTTCGCAAGCGGTGCAAGATGCAGCGAATTCTGTGAGCTGATTGGCTATTAACCCTTGCTTATTTTTCGTTTTCTGCGGTGGCCAGCGTTGCAGCCATTTTATCTTTGTGTAACCTGTAGGCAAGCTCTCGCTTGGCTCTTATCGCTTGGCTCAGGTTTGAGTTTTCCTGCTTGGTCAATAACGCGTTACTGGATCTACCGCGCTCTATGTTAATTTCCAAACCACTCTAGCGCACAGCGCTTGACTCAGTATTTAAAGTCAACTCTCAAGAAGCTTTTAGAATATAAAAAGTCAAGGACTTTCTGAGGATTGGTTAAATTCATTGGGGGACTTGCCCTGAAATTAACAGACTTGCAAGACAGTACGAACCCTGTTAAAGTTCAAGGGAGTTTAAACTTGTTCGTAACGTGTCATTAAACGAAAGTTGGTCTTTGTCTGTTTGAAAGCTTTGTCAGCTTGTTCAACATCTATCTTGATTTGAAAACAATTATTATTACCCCCGGTCTCTGTTTATTCACAATTTTAATCATCGTTGCGGAGGAGGTAGCGCAAAGAGATTTTCAACACCAGTGCGTTAATCACATCGTACCTATAATGTCTGTAATCTCTCGCAACTATCTAGAGGATTCCGGCACCAATATAGGTCATATGAAGGCCAGTGACAAAGAATCTTATGTGTACTGCATGAATATCGTTTAAAAAAACTGGAACAGTGTGTAAACTATAAATGCGACATAAAATATCAGTGAGAAAAAGCCGCCATGTATTGTGGACTCTGCGTTAAACAGCAAAAGAAATTATAGATTGTAATACGCCGAGTTTATTCCCAATAACTGGTAACCGGATGCTCAAAAATTACAGCACCAAGCGTCAGCTGTCAAAGATTCCGAAAACAGCGGAAAAAAAGTCGTCGGTTCTGGAATTTACTTTGTTTCCGATCCGAAAACAAAAATCTGGTAAAATTGATTAGAAAACAAAACACTCAGGCCGCCAGTTAAATGTCGTAGTAAATAAGCGTCGCAGTCTATGTCAGTATTAATGAAGTTAACTAAATCCGCAAGCATTGACTAAGAAATGTTTCTTCGACGTGACTGTAACTGCCGCAACAAACTCCGGGCGAGCGCTTTGTCTTGTCACTATTTTTAAGCGCCGGCCATGTACACTTTTTTCGGATACGGCTTCTTTAATTACCTTTTCACGCCATAGGATGATGACATGATTGCGTAAAAGTTGACGCCTCTATCAGATTAGGAGCGAAATACGATCAAAAATTTTACCCAAGCAAGCCACTGGTATCCAGCAGAGAATGCGGACTAAAAGTACGGATTCTCTGCTGGATACCTAGACTTTTTTTGGTTGCTAACGGCGTGAGGCTCGTTATGACAAACCAAGAAGTATTTTCTATTCTGTATATTACTTTAGTCCACTCACTAGGACGGTTGCCTTGTCGTGGCTGAGTGGCTTGTGCGTCCCAGTGACTCCAGGAGCTATGCCGACGGGGGTGTTTACACCCCTGGCAGGGCCTCCCAAGCCAGACAGGTCAAGGAGTAGAGTCCAGACTAAAGACAGTCCCACAGCCCTCCAGACCTGGAGATAAGGCTTATGTGTCCCTGTCTGAGAAAGTGTTCCAGGAGCCAAAAGTGGTGGTCAACCGATTTGGCTAAAACTTGGCACAAAAGTTGAGTGTGATAAGATATTTCACAAGCCACTTTGGCTCACTTCTCTGATGGTTCGTTCTGAAGTTTTAGGGGGGGTCCCATTAGTGGCCTATGGAGCACCAAAAATTCATCCTCCTTAGTGGCATTTTGAAAGTGCTATAAAACTCAATTGGTAAATTGTGCTGCCAAATGAATTTGACCATGGAATCTACTATGGTGGAGCTTTCACTTCATAAATGTAACTTTGTTTTCAAGAAATTAGACAGAGAGGTGCCTGGGGCTAAAGTTAAGTCAAATTTGAGGTCAAAATCACTACCCAAAATTGCCATTTTTCAAAAAACCATAACATTCACCTGCCTTCTTGCATAACTTTCATACCAAATCCAGTATGTACTTTAGTGACCCGTTTATCAAAATCAGTTAAGAAAAATTGGGCTTATTAGTCTTATTAAGGTCTGTTAAGTTTTTGGCACAAACTCTCCATGCCCCTCTAAGGCCAAGCAAAATGGAATTTTGAGCATAATTCATGCTATAAACAGACCAAAGTCTTGACATATAGCCTTTATTTTGTATTTGGTGAGTGAAAATGAAACATTTAAGCCAAATAAATGTCATAATCCTGAAATACCTCGACTCATAGCTTATAATTACTCTAAGAAGGCCTCTGATTAGCACTGCAAACACCCAGCGGTTTAGCAAAATAAAGATAATTTTTTTTTCCTATGAAAACTTTGTTCCAATCATAGAGTACAGATGATGATGTTTTGATCTAGATATGGCGATATCTCTAAAGATGATTGAATTTTCTCTGATCTATGTTTGTGAGGCCATATATCCATACATACTATATTCCAAGCATAGAAAGTCTCCATATTTTGTCAGGCCGTTTTTTTAAATTGAAAATAAGGTGACCTTAACCCGGCCGGCCTTAACCATTAAGCTCAGAATAAAACGATCGCTGAAAGATGATCTACGCCTGACCTTTGAATAGTCTGTGAATAGCTCTTGTAAATACCCATTACTTATAGCGAGCATGACCATAAACTTACGTGCCGCAGTGAGCACCGTCCAGGTGACTTGTGATCCATCATAGATCTTTGGTACTTTAGAACTGAATAAATGGAACCGTCCCAAAAAGATGGAATCCACAGTCAGAAGAGCTGGATGACAAAAATTAATGTTGCTGTTTAAATGAAGTATTCCACACGAGACATGGGATGATGCCAATAGGGGCCGCCATTTTGGACGTGAGAGTATTAAGACTGGATCGAGTTTCCATTCCTCCCACTATTCAAGTGTAAATGTTTGTGTCCTTATTAAGTATAGAAAGTATAGCAATAAGAAGTTTCAGGATAATTTTGCGATGCCACTTTATTCCATTGGAGGGGTAAATGATCAATGCGGTGCCGCGTCATGGGCTCCGCTGCGCGAAACAGGAATGACTCCTGTGTTTTCTTGCGATAATGACATGACTATTTGATTAAAACACAAGTACAAGGGTTCAGGTGAGTCCGGGGCGGGAGGAAGATCGGGTGATACCAAAGTTACAAGTACAGGTAATTAAAAATATCAGAAAGGGCTCATACACGCGCATAAATGTAGCAAATGGCTTTTTTAGTACCACTCTCGCTAAGAGCGGTCTTCTCAACTTCCCGTCAAAAAAAGATTTTCCTTAATTTTGTTCTTATGAAAAGGGTTTAGGAAACATGTTTCAAAATAGTTTGATGGTTTTCCAATTTTCTTTTGTTTGAAGATTTCAACTTTCGCGAACTCTCTGCCAAGGGAAGATTAACTAAGGTGTTGCAAAAGCAAAAACTCAGTCAACTACAGTCATTGTGCGAGATTTTTCGACGTTGAAATTATAGGTAGTGCTAATCGTAAGGCATCGTATTATGAACCTTTTCTACGGTAAGCAAATTCCTGTGATTACCGCAAGTGATGGTCAAAAGACCCGCGTTACTCAAACCTCAGTGAAGGTTGCGTGACTCCTCGACTTAGTCCAGTCCTCTCACTCTCACGTCCAATATGGTGGGTCAGTCGATACAACAATCGCATCTTGAGGTGTGGTATGGCATGTTTCATAGGAACTGTAAAACAAAATATTTGTTGTCCAGCTCTCCTAACTATGGATTTCTTATTTACTTCCGGATGATTTGATTTATTCAGCTCTAACGTACTAGGGAAATGGGATGGATCTCAGCCTCCGGCGGGTCACCTGGACGATACTCACTACAACCTGTACGTACCATCCTGCTCTGTTTCTGATGTCATCATGCGTATTTACAAGAGCTAGCAAGGTTATCGAAAGTTTAACCAAAGATCTTCTGATAAGGTCGTTTTCATTAAGCTCACTTAATATTGCATCAAAGAATGGGCCTGACAAAATATAGAGACTTTGCATGCTTTTGAGTATACAGTAAAAACCCGCAAGTAAGAACCTAAAAGTTAAGAACCTGTTAGCCTAAAATTTTCCATTTATACCCCCTATGAACAAGAACCTATTTAGCCTAAAAAATTAAAATAGGTTCTTATTTTCTAAAATCATATAGTACATTACAGGTACACTGATATTATTTACTCTAATCATAATCGAAGAAAAACTAGATTGCCATTGCTGTAAAACATGATTTTCTTAAGAAAAATGAGTGCAAAATATGTAGTTACAAAATATAGGATAATTACCAACTTGTTATGCAGGTGTGTTTTTCTCCAAGATAAGAACCTGTTTTAAGAACCTAAATAGCCTAAAATTTTGTTAAGTACCATTTATATGAGAACCTGTTTAGGTAAGTCTTAAAAATGTAGGTTCTTACTTGCGGGTTTTTACTGTAGTATGTAGGGAGATATGACCTGAAAAATATGAATCAAAGGAAATTCAAGCATCTTTAACAGATATTGTCATATCTAGGTCAGAACATCATCATTTGTGCTCTATGATGGGTACTACGTTTTCAAAGAAAAAAAATTACCTTTATTTTGCTAAACCGCTCGGTGTTTGCAGTGCTACTCACAGGCCTTCTTAGAGTAATAGTAAGTTATTAGACGAGGTATTTCTAGATAATGACATTTATTTGGCTTTAATGTTTCACTTTCACTCACCAAATACACAATAAAGGCTTTATGCAAAGACTTTGGTCTGTTTATAGCATGAATTATGCTTGGCCTTAGAGGGGCATGAAGAGTTTGTGCCAAAAACTTAACAAACCTAATAAGCCAAATTTTTCTCAACTGACTTTGATAAATGGGTCACTAAAGTACATACTGGATTTGGTATGAAAGTTATGCAAGAAAGCAGGTGAATGTTATGGTTCTTTGAAAAATGGCAATTTTGGGTAGTGATTTTGACCTCAAATTTGACCTAACTTTAGCCCCAGGCCCCTCTCTGTCTAATTGCTTAAAAACAAAGTTACATTTATGAAGTAAAAGCTCCACTATAGTAGATTCCATGGTAAAATTCATTTGGCAGCAAAATTTATCAATGGAGTTTTATAGCACTTTCAAGTGCCCCTTAGATGGATGAAATTTTGGTGTTCCATAGGCCACGAATGGAACCCCCCCTGAAACTCCAGAACGAACAGTCAGAGAAGTGAGCCAAAGTGGCTTGTGAAATATCTTATCACACTCAACTTTTGTGCCAAGTTTCAGCCAAATCGGTTGAGCACCACTTTTGGCTCTTGGAACACTTTCTCAGACAGGAACACTTAAGGCTAACAACCTTATCCTGTAAAAGAACGTGTTACGGAAACAGCAAAGAAGATAACCAATATCCTGCAAGCAGACCTTCCAAGGTCTTCGAACCGTATGACTGCCAGTGGTGAAAGCCAGAAAGAAACTACTGGCATGAAGTTGGAAGTGAAGAGTGCAAAAATCATGACCAGGATTGGTTTTTGGAATGTACTTAGTATGTTCGAAACTGGGAAGCTTGCACAAGCTACAACAGAAATGAGATGGTATAACTTGCATGTATTGGGCGTAAGCGAAAGAAGATGGATTGGGACAGGGAGATTAAAGACGGTGTCATGCGAGACAGTATTTTGATCTGGGCGGGACGATGAGCTACATCGTGAAGGTGTGGAAATTATTCTGAAGAAAGGAGCAGATAGATCGGTATTGGAATGGAAACCAATTAATAGTCGCCTCATAAAGGCCAGGCCGAAATGAAAGGAAAACAACTTGACCCTATTTCAGTGTTACACTCCGACCAATGATAGTGAAGATGATCTGAAAGACAATTTCTATCTCAGGCTCCAGGCAGAGATTGAGCAGGTCCCAATGCAAGATCTTATCATCATCATGGGGGATCTAAATGTCAAAGTTGGTGCCGATAACTCAGCCAGGCACAGAGTGATAGGAAGACATGAGAGTGGTGTCATCAATGAAAATGGAAAACGGCTTGTTGAGTTTTGCACAACTAATAATTTGGTGATAGGGGGCAGCCTTTTTTCTCACCGAGAGATCCATAAAAGCACATGGTGATCCCCGAAAGGCAGGGATAGAAATCAAATTGACCATCTGCTGATCAATGGAAACTTAATTTAATTTAATTTAATAATAAGTTCTTAGATAGCGAATTAAAATTGAACTCTATTCGCTTTACAATTACAATTCAATAAAAATCCTATACATGCAATTATCGCTGCTCTATCTAAACTAACGAAGTATTATGTGTTATACGTATATTTGAGAAGGCACGATGTCAAAAAATCTGGTGGCTTAATTTTTGCAAAGATAAGTTTTCAATAAGCGTTTAAAGGAGTCACCAGATTCAGCGTAATTTATGCATTCAGGTAGCTGATTCCACAAATACGGTGCAGCGTAGGAGAATGCTCTTTGCCCATACGTTTTACTTCGAATTGTTGGGACCTCAAGTAGATTCATGTTTGATTAAAGGAATTTTCGTGCTGGAATATATCGACTAAGAAGTTCAACAAGATAGGTTGGAAGCCATGTCATTCAGTGCTTTGTATGTTATCAACAGTATCTTGAATTCAATTCGTTTTGTGACCGGGTGCCAATGAAGTTTCATATGGAAAATGGCGGAGATCCCTTCCGGATGTCAAGGTGAGGAGAGGATCTGACATTGAAAGTGACCATCATCTCGTAACAGACTACCTTAAACTGAAATTAAAGAGTGCAGGGCGTCCAACCAAGGGGCGCAGCCGTTTCGATGTGAGCCAACTGAAACACCCAAATGTGCGAAAATATTTTATCCTGGAGGTGCACAACAGATTCGAGGCTCTTGTGGAACTAGGCGGAAGGGAGGATATTAACGATGAAGGGGTGAATAAGAACTGGGAGAAAATTGTTACTGCTTACAATGATAGCAGCAAGGCATGTCTAGGCTGCAGGCAGCGGAGGCCAAAGGAATGGATGTCATCTGATACCTGGAAAGCAATTGAAAGTAGACGGGGATTAAAGAAGCCCGTTGAAAGTTATAGATTCGAAATCCCAACGGCTTAAAGAAAGGCATCAAGAAATGTATCGGGCAGCGAACAAGGAGGTAAAAGGCCGAGCAAGAGCAGATAAACGAAAGTACATGGAGAACCTTGCATCCCAGGCGGAAGAGGCAGCTGCGCGCAATGAACAAGGAACAGTATAAAAGATCACCAAGATAATAACAAGTAAGTACCACACAACCAACGTGCTTGTAATGGATATGTACGGTATCCTATTAACATCAGAGGGAGAACAACAACGGCGATTGATGGAGCACTTTAGAGAGCTTTTAAACAGACCACCACCAACAGTAATGCTAAACATCCAGGAAGCCACAACTGACCTTGATATCAACACAGACGTTCCAACTAGGAGGGAAATCATCCAAGCCATTAATTCCCTGTAGAATGGAAAAGCTCCTGGCCATGATAATCTCAATGCCGAGCTGTTTAAAGCAGCCCCTGAGCTTGCGGCAACCATTCTGACCCCTTATTTACAAAGATCTGGGAACAGGAAGAAATTCCGACAGACTGGAGCAGAGGAGCGATAATCAGGATACCAAAGAAAGGGTCTCAAGGTGATTGTAACAACTGGCTAGAAATTACCCTTTTGTCTGTGCCAAGTAAAATCTTTTGCAAGGTCATTATACACCTTCGGAACAAGCAATCTGGATTTCGCAAGGGGCGTGGAAGTACGGATTTTATTTTCACACTGCGGAACTTACTTGAGCAATGTACTGAGTGGAAGAGAGAGTTGTATGTAAATTTCATCGACTATCAGAAAGCGTTTCACAGCATTCTTAGGACAGTCTTTGGTAGATTCTGAGAGCATATGGCATTCCACAAAGCATTGGTAATATCATCAAATGCTTTTACTCAAATTTCACATGTTGCATCAGTCAGGGGGGTCTAAGTTTTGAAGTTAAAACCGGTGTACGGCAAGGATGTGTCATGTCGTCCATGCTATTCAATATTTCTATCGACTGGTTCCTTTGTCGAACAATGGAAGATCAGCGAAGAGGCATGAGATGGACCCCTATTACTACGCTCGAAGACCTCGACTTCGCAGACGATTTAGCCCTATTGTACCACACTCGACAGCACATCCAGGGGAAGACAGACCGGCTCAGCATGTTCAGCAGCCAGGTCGGCTTGAGAATTAGCTTGAGGAAGACGGAGGCCATGTGTGTTAATGCCCCTTCCCCAACAAAGATCTGGGTAAGAGGACAGGACATTCCAAACACCAACAAGTTTACATACCTTGGAAGTGTGCTCTGCCAAGATGGAGGTACCACTCTAGATATACAAAGGAGATTGAACAAAGCAGGATATGCCTTTCTGAATAAAGGCTGATAGTTTCTAAAGAAACTGTTTGGGGCTGCGTCGGTGGGGGTAACGAAATAATTTGAATATATCAACAAAGTTGAAATGGTAAATTGGCCACCGTTACGATTATAAGACTATTGTAAGGTATCAACGAACGCTTTTCATTCCACTAATTTATTCGTGTTTTTCTCGTTGCTTTGTTCCCACCAATCACGTAGCTCCTTTTTCTTCCTTTAAAAGCACACACAACCCACAATTCCCCTATTCGCTCCGACGAAGGGCTAACGCTCGAAACGTCACTCTTATAATCGTAATGGTAGCCAATTTACCATTTCAACCTTGTTGATATATTCAAATTATGCCTTTATGAGCTTAATATCAGAGTGGAGGTCAGAAAACTACAGCAGAAAGGCGAAGCTTAGAATCTATCAGAGCTGCGGATTGTCAACTCTCTTTCACAGCATGAAAATCAAGATTTAAGAAGACTTAAGTGTTGCGTAAATCTGCGTAAAGTTTTTTACGAAGCAGCTTTACGGAAGCGTAAATGTGGCGGAAAGTTGTATGACCAACTTTATGCTAGTATCTAAAGTTGTTTAAAGGCGATTAAAGTTCAATTTACACGGTCGGTACATAAAGTTGACTTAAAGCTAGCGTAAAGGTGTCGAATCAGCTTTACGCTTGTTTACCTCGCCGCTTTAAGTGCTCTTAAAGATCAACTTTATACTACCCGCGTAAAGGCACATTAATGGTCGGTATGTAAATATATTATTGAATGTCAATAACATTCAACTCCATCACTAAAACTTGATGAAGGCTATGCAATCGATTCGTACAAAAGCTTGCGTATGCAAATATAGACCCTGCTCGCTATGCCATGATAATGAGCCACAACAAAGGCGAAACAGCTGTCCATGGCTGCCACTCTACGGGTGATATGGTTGTACGCATGCGTACAATATTAGCCGTACCAGGAGATTGTAATATAAGTGTGCTTTAGTGCTGTCATTAGTGTTGTTTACTATTTTTTGAGCACAGAGGTTACAATGATCTTCTCTCCATACGCACGCCGTGGGAGAACGGTTTTATAGTTCTTAACAGCCACCACATGTTTAATGTAGAGCTAGCGAATATATCGGATGCTTACCACTTTACCTGACGCGGGTTAGGGTCTCATAGCATGTAGTTCTCTGCATTATGGGGCTCGTTACCCAACAGCAGTCCTTGCACACCCCGACTGTTCAGGTGCCCCGTTAGGCGGGGAGCGCTTCCGGGGGGCCAGGTTCGATTCCTGGGCGATTTTGGCGTACTGGTGTACCCTCCTTCAGGCGTTACTCGGCGGAACCATTGCACTCTGGTTCCGTTAAGTATATATGTCGTCCGGCCGTTGCAGCACTGACCATTGCACTAATGGGTCCGTGGCCGGGGGCGCCTGAAAAACAAAAAAAACTTAACTTAGAATTCAACCTTAGAGCGCAAACGAGAGCTAGCTGACTACACTGTGCTGAATTACATTAATAAGGCCGAAGTGATCATTCACGACTAATGATGTATGAGTAATTTGACCGTGCGTCACAATACCGCCAACTTAATGCTAAATATAATTTCCTATAAAGAAGCGTAAATTTACATTTACAGAACCATTAAACTGCCTTCACGCTGCTGTTTAATAGCGGCTTTACGCCACAATTCCGCCAACTTTACGTCACGCGTTTTAGTGTTCATTTACGCCATTGATTAAAGGTAGCGTAAAGGTTAACTTTACGGTTTACGTGAGCGTAAAGTCGCGTAAATGCAAACTTACGCTGCATTTAAGTCGCGTTTAAGACGTAAATTTGCGTTTTCGTGCTGTGGCTTTACGGCTCGGAATGCTGGAGAATGACAGAACAAGACCTCTCAAGACGAGCATCCTTCCACACAGCTAGCCTCAGGAAGATTCTGAGAATCTTCTGGCCTCGGAAAATATCAAACGACCAGCTACTGAGAAAAACCAAGCAGGAGGATTTTCGTACACTTGTCGCAAGGGAAAGACGGAGGTGGATTGGACGTGATGCGGAAGCCCAGTCACGAAATAGCCAGAATTGCAATGTACTGCGAATGTCATGCGTAATTTTCTCCGATCTCCAATCGAGTTATCTAGCATAAAGCAAACTAATATCATTAACAATGCGACCGAAACAATTATGTGATTAGGGAGAAGAATTTTAAATTTTAGTCTTTTTGTTTCTCCATTATAAGTACAGTACACTTGTTCGTGTATCACTCAGCTAATGCTATAACCAACAATTGTCAGCATTTGTGCAACCCGGCCGCGTTTAATGCAAGTCTCCGCGATCGCTGTACTGTATGATGTTCATTTCTATCTGTATAATGTCAGTTAACTGATTTCCTCCCAAAAAAAAAAAAAAAAAAAGAAAACATCTGCAATTAAAACACGGGAAACAGGTTTGCCTTGCAGTAAGATCAGGTTTGCGTGACAAGAACCCAATTCAACGTCCATACAAGGAAGCCATTTTAAAGTCATTACTCGCGGCGAATGATTAGCGTTAACATGACAAAGTGTTTATCTACTCAATAATTTTCTCCACTGCCGTTTGTTAGTTAAAAAAAAAACATTTAAATAGAGCTTCACAGTTAAATACAGTGTTTCCATGCAAACGCCTTCAAACGGTATACAATAAAACAACAACAACTACTTATGATATTTACCTGGGTTTTCGGAGACAGTGGGCAGCTTCTTGTCGTGTTTCTCTGTAGTTCCTCCTTAAGCTGCTCAACGAGCCACTCTATCCTTCCTCGCGAGAGCCGAAAACGTTCAATGCCTTCACAGTCAGCCATATCGGCTAGAAAGGGGCGTCTTTGATATAATCTTGGTCTTCGCGCTAAACAGGAAAGTCCGCCCCCAGCCGCCATTTTGTTTGGTTTTTCAACATTTGCGACTCTCCGATAACTTTACGGGAGGTTACGACCTCCCGTAAATTACCGGGCAAGATATCGGTAAAATTAACGGGATCGAAACTAACGGGAGTTTCGAGAAACACCCGAAAAGTTTACGGCGACTGACCGGGTGACTTACCGAACCCGATAATTTACCGGGACTTTCGAGAAACGGGTCCCAGTCAACTTAAGATAAACCCGAAACGATTTTGGAGCTACTACTCAATCAAGTCAAGATCAAAACGGCTTCCAGATGTAAACACTTACAACAGAAGATCTGCGACAAAACCTCAAGAGCAAGCTCACTTATTTAATATTCACTTTCACTTAGTTTTTTGTAAACAGAGTACTGGGATACCAGCCCCAATACAAACTGAATTACCGTAAGATCCAAGTACTGATTTCATTACCAACTATGTGGCTTGTGACACTAAAGGGGTTGGAAAACTTCTTAAAGGTCTTAATGCTAATAAGTCTTGTGGGATTGACAATATACCTGCTCGTTTACTTTAAGAGACCGCTGATACATCTGCAGTTCCTCTGAGTATGCTTTTCAATTTATCTTTTAAACAGTGCTGTCTACTAAATTATGGAAATCAGCTAATATCACACCTATTCATAAAGATGGTGATCACGAGCCTATAGAAAATTATAGAGGCATTTTGCTTCTATCCATCATTGGGAAATGCCAGGAAAGAATTGTGTACAATGCTGTTTACAATCAAGTTATCAGTTTTGTGCACGATTCCCATCACGGATTCCTCACCGATCGTAGCTGCACTACTCAACTACTCTTGGTACATTATGATTGGTTCAAGGTTTTGGATAAGAGTGGCCAAGTCAATGTAGTGTTTATAGACTTTTCAAAGGCCTTTGACCTTGTCTGTCATGACATTCTTTTAGCCAAGCTTTACAAATATGGTGTCCACCGGGACTTGCTCAACTGGTGTAGGCATTATTTGACAGAACGTCAGCAGCGTATAGTAGTCAAAAAAGAGGCTTCCGATTGGTTAACCCTAACCTCTGGTGTCCCACAGGGTTCTTTGTTGGGACCATAAATTCTTCACAATATACATCAATGATTTACCAGGGATAAATAGTAAGAACAGCTCAATTGCATTATATGCTGATGATAGCAAAATGTATAGGGTTATTAATACTCAAGAAGATCTGTCCTCTTTTCAAAGTGACATAGATAAAATATCAGATTGGTGTGAGATGAACAAGATGACAATTAATACTAAGAAATGTAAGATCCTGCAAATAACCAGGAAAAAGGCACCCTTAGTTGGGGAGTATAACATTGAGGGTCAAGCTTTGGAATGTGTTAATGTTTATAAAGATTTAGGATTGTTTACTGCTAGTGGTCTCTCATGGAACCAGCATATAGATAGAATAACTGCTAAGACCAATAGGGTTTAAGGGTTGGTAAAAAGGACTTGTAGGGACCTAAATGATGTTGAAACCATGAGAACACTTTATTGTAGTCTTGTGTGACCCTTATTGGAATATTCATGTGAAACTTGGAACCCTTATACTAAACGTAACATTGACAAATTGGAGGGTGTTCAGCGAAGAGCTACCAGATGGATCACTAGGCCTGATGATGATTATGGTACTAGACTATCTAAATCGAAATTGTAGCTATTATCTGATAGGCGGTTCATTAGGGATGTTACGTTTTTGTTCAATGTAATTAATGGCCATTATAACATAGACATTTCCAATAGGCTCATATTTTGTAAGGACAGAAGCATGGCTTATAATTTGAGGAAAAATGACACACAGGACCTTGTCCCAAATTTTAGAAGAACTAACGGTCTCAAATATAGCTTTTTTAACCGTATCGTTGGTGAATGGAATAGCTTACCTAGTCACATTAGAGAATCAGATAGTATTGAAACTTTTAAAAGGAATGTTTTAAGTTTTATTAAGGATAAGGATAATTAGGGCATCTATTTTTATATTTCTATATAGTTTTGCTATATTAAATTTTTTTTAATTAGAGGGGGCATCCCTTGTATGGTGAGTCAGCGCTTTTGGTTGTCTCCTTCTCCACAATTTTTATTTTATGGTTTTTATTAACCTTAATTGTAATTAATACTAATTGTTTGTGTATTCTTGTAGAGTGAATTTGTAATAAATAAATAAATAACCTGCAAACAAAGCAAACGTCCTTCAGTCTAAGTGGGAAACAAACGAACACATTCAAAGAACTGGCATGTTCTCCCTCTTTGGTGGGTGGATTACAACAACAATTTATTTCTCTCTCAGCCGTCAACATTCTCCTGTCCATCACAGCATTTCTGGGCAATTGTCTCATCCTTGTTGTTCTTCGCAAGGAATCTTCCCTCTTGTACCGTTGTCTGGCAACAACTGATCTATTGGTTGCCTCTTGCTGCTACTTATGGGATGTCTGTGGCTCGTGAACGATGGATTTTTTGTCGATACGCTTCTGGGGCAACTTTCATAACGAGCTACGCATTGAGCTAACCGCCTCCCGGTTAGCTCAATAGATAGAGCGCTGGACTGTTGTGCGGGAGGTCGAGGGTTCGAGCCCCGGCCGGACCAACACTCAAGGTCTTAAAATAATTGAGAAGAATATGCTACCTTTCCATAACATCAAGAAATGGTTAGATATTCTGGTCTTCTCGGATAGGGACGAATAAATGGAGGTCCCGTGTCCTACAGGGTTAGGGGTAGGAGACGTTAATTTCCCACGCACGAGATTACCGTGTGATGGATGTCCTCCCCTGGGGTGGAATGGGCGGGTTAGGATTGATGGTAAAGCGCTGTTGATCTGTCATTGTAAATAGCGCTCTATAAGTGATTAATTGTAATTGTAATTGTAATTGTAATTGTATGTTTGGTGTCTTTATTGACTATGACGGCCATAAGCGTGGACAGATTTCTCGCCTTCTTGTTGGGGCTGAGATACAAACATACTGTAACTTTGAAGTGCACATATGTTACTCTAGCTGCCTTTTGGGTTCTATCCAGTGTCACTGCTCTATTATACATTTTAGATTATCGTATAACTATTTGGTATGGCCGTGTAGTTGGACCATCTTGCATAATTGTCTCAATCGCTTCGTACAGAAAGATTTTCAGCGTCCTCAATCGTCATCAGGCTCAAGTACAAGATCTTGTTCAACAACAGCCGAGCAAACCAAATGCACTGAACATGGCGCAATACAAAAAGGCAGTGTACAGTGCACTGTGGGTGCAGTTAGCATTAGTTGTTTGCTCTGCACCGATCAATTTAGTAGAAATTGTGATCGCTCATAGCAAACGATATCCACCATATTTAGTGGTCTTAAGGCAAATAGCAAGTTGCTTCGTTTTCTTTAACTTGACGTTAAACCCATTTTTTTACTGCTGGAAGATAATTGAGGTAAGACAAGCAGCAAAGCAAACAATTAGACCATCACTTTGTCTATGGAATTGACGGGTTGAAAGGTAAGGGTGAAAGCGTTATCTTCGTATTTTCTTAACTCAACATACATCGTGCTCTACTTTAATGTATCAAGCACTGTGAAACAGAAAAATCGAAACGTAGACGTCCTACATACCGTAACTCCTCTATCAAGCCCCCCCCCGTCTTCTTTCAGGTACTTTGGGGGCTTGGCTTATAAGAGGCGGGCCTGAATAGAGGGGGGGGGGGGGGTTATTAATTTAATCCGATGTTTACTACCAGGATACAAAAGGATATGATAAACCGTATATATTTATTCAAAATTGTTCTCACTTTACATTTTTTCAAATTGACAGAGTAAAAACCCTCAGTAAAGTGTGATGAGTTGTATGATTTGTCATAGTCATTGCTCTGTAGTTTCTGTATACCGTATTCTATTGATGCCAACCTGCTAACATCAATCAATCTATCAATCAATCAATCAATCAATCAATTGCCATAGTCAATTATAAATAACAAACTAAAATTACAGTACTTGATATTAAAATAAAGGTCCAAAGTAAAACTGAACGGTACGATGACTTTTAGTTTATAATTAACATTGTTATTCTTTTTCTTATTATATTTATTATTATCTTTATTATTATTTTCATCATTATTATCAATAATGTTATCATATTAATTAGTTCTTATTTCTAACTTAGAACAGACTCCCCTTAACAGGTGTCAACTTCTACCGGCTCCATACAAACGACTCATTCACGACATCAACATTACAAACGAACTGAACTGAACGACCTAACTTTACTGACCGATCGAAACAGACCAATCACGACCGACTTACGCCACTTGAGTCTTACCGCCAATAACATCACGGTAAAACCGCCTCCCGGTTAGCTCAATGGATAGAGCGCTAGACTGTAGTGCGGGAGGTCGAGGGTTCGAGACCCGGACCAACACTCAAGGTCTTAAAATAATTGAGAAGAATTTTCTACCTTTCTATAACATCAAGAAATGGTTAGATATTCTAGTCTTCTCGGATAGGGACGAATAAATGGAGGTCCCGTCTCCTGCAGGGTTGGGGCAGGAGACGTTAATTTCCCACACACGAGATTACTGAGTGATGGATGTCCTCCCCTGGGGTGGGATGGGTGGGTTAGAACAGCAGGTTCACATCAGCTATTACAGCTGCCAATTAATCAACCTGCTTAAACAAATAAATGAACTTCAAGCTTCAATCATTTTACACGAACTGAAATAAGAACATTCTACTGACAACAACTATTCACTTGACTCTGATGATGACTTCCGCACAGGTTGTCGAAACGTCAGTCACTACCACCGACAACAGTCCTTCTCAGGACTACACTCACCCCGACGATCACACCACACTTTAAAATGTTACCCCCGGGTTCAAACCATTTACTGCAGTATTATTATTGTTATCATTTTTTTATTCGTTATAATATCATCATTTTAAATAATATTTTTAACATCATCATCACAAAAAAAGACAAAACAAAACAAAACAACTGTTTATGAAGTCACGGAATGCTAAAAAAAACATTTTCTAGCCTAAATACTGTCTCTCAACTTCAAGAAATGTGATAGCGTTAGGTAGAATTTCATTTAAAATATCCTTTTCAGAAAACGGTAAGTTATTATTTCTCTTTTTAAGCTCGATCGCTCGCTTGAAATTGATTTTCGGAAGCAGAATATAAATAAAGGAAGAAATATTTTAAATTTACGCGTATTATCTACATTATTTGAGACATTTTGCATCAAAAGAGATACTTTTTTTATGCCATAAGAACTGACACAGTTTCACAAACGTCTGGTATGTCTTAAATGCTAAGGAAGACCTGCACTAGACATGTAGGTTTGGCAAAAACCTTTATAAGATGATAAAACTTCCTGTTTTTTTCATGTGAAGGCACTTTGCTGAGAAGCTTTCCCGGTGTAGAAGTTTGGTAGCACTCTTTCATATAGAAAAAACAAACAAAGGAAAAGATCGCACCATTCAAGGCTTAAAATTAATGATATCACTTATGGTTACGTTCTGTTCTTTTTAATAAAGACTTTTAAGTAAAATGTAACTTATGGCGAAAAAGTCCAGAAAACTTATAAGGAATCTAATAAGCTGCTAGTTACGCAGAAACTGGTTCCTCGCGAGGATGACAAAAAATGCAAAACACAGCGATACAATGGGATAAAAAGTGATATGCATCTTCATAAAAAGACAGTTTTCAACCACATTTAAAATGTGGTAACTGTTTTTGAAGTCAATATTCTGGATCTTAAAATCAAAGGAAGTTATAGGTGGTTTTGGTGCATAGGAGTATTCTAAAAGAAATGTTGCATGTTGCAATTTTAGATAAATTCAAGGAAAAAGGAAACGAACGTTTACTAAGCTTCGCTATAATGAGGACAATAGATTTAAAAGGAGGTGGATCACAACTTCAAATATTTCAAGAAGAGCAATGCTCTCCCTCTTTGGTGGATGGGCTTGAACAAAAATCAGTTTCGTTCTTAGCGGTGCACATTCTCCTCTCGGTGACCGATTTTCTTGGGAATTCCCTTATCCTTGTTGCCCTTCGAAAGGAATCTTCCCTTCATCCGCCGTCCAAACTGTTGTATCGTAGTCTGGCCATAACTGACCTGTTGGTTGGTCTTGTTAGTGAACCTCTCTATGTTACTTATTGGATATTCTTGGCTGAGGAAAACTGGAGTCTTTATCAATACGCAAGCAACGCAGCGTACATAGCAAGCTATGCATTATGTGGAGTGTCTTTGATGACGATGACAGCCATAAGCGTGGACAGACTTCTCGCCCTGTTGTTGGGGCTGAGCTACAGACAAATTGTAACGTTGAAACGCACATACATCATTATAGCTACTAGCTGGGTTATGTCCACTGTCGCTGCTACATGCTTCAAGTTAGATCATCGTATAACGCATTGGTCTGTATATATATCTATACCATTTTGCCTAGGTATCAGAATCATCTCGTTTACAAAGATTTTCCGCACTCTTAATCGTAATCAGGCACAAGTAGAAGGTCGTTTTCAACAACAGCCGGGCCAACTGAATGCACTGAACATAGCCCGATACAAAAAGGCAGTGTACAGTGCTTTGTCGGTGCAGTTAGCATTAGTAATTTGTTATGCACCATACTCAATGATGATAGTTGTAATCGCAGACAGTAAAACACATTCGTCACACTTAGTAGTAATATGGAAACTAGCTGTTGTCTTAGTTTACTTTAACTCGACATTAAACCCATTTCCTTACTGCTGGAAGATTAGTGAGATAAGACAAGCGGTAAAGCAGACAATAAGAGATGCACTATGCTGAGGTTAGAAATGATAATATGTGATTGCATGAGCAGTAATCGTGCCTTGAAAAATTCAATGTACTTGTTTCAGTTCCATTGAGAACAGCCAAGGAAAAGTCGAGAAAATAAAAAACTCATTTTACTGATTGTACTATAGTAGAGAAACGTCTCTGGCTGGCATTCTTATGATAAAAAACGTCTTGCAAACGTCTTGCAAACGGATAGAAACATGTTATTGAGAAACTATAACAGAAGAAAATCAAATTTATTCCCTTATAACGATCAAGTTTCGACCAGGATCACAATGCTGTTGTCACAAGAGACCATTATGATGGGAATGTTCTTGTAGCTTTTGCCTTAAATCCGTGTGTAGCGTTATAAGATAACATACAAAAAAATGGGAAATCGCAATAACGATCGCATTTTGTTTCCTAAATTTATTATTGTTGTTTTTTTTTTTCATTTTTAAGGCAAACATACATTATGGTGGAGCAGTCTAGGTAATTTTACAGAATCGTATAAGCTGCGAATTACTGAGAAATTGGATTCTCTAAAATAAAAGCAAAACCCAGCCATACAATTAGATAAAAAGTAACATGTATCTTTACAAAACAGACACTTTTCATCTGCATTTCAAAACAAGAAACACTGCCTTCAGTTTATTTGGATCTTGGTACCAAATTAAGGTTTGGAAGTGTGGGTGAAGTCTAAATTAAACATTCCTTGCTGCAATTTTTAGCGGAGCCCATACTCATAGAAAAAGGTAGTAAAAACAGTAACCCATCAAGCAGAAAAAAGGTGGTGGAATTACCAAAATTTGATAGGTTATGACTGTGCGTCCGTGCGTACAAGGTGCTACTTTCAGCTTGAGCGGCCGACTGCATTGCAGGCTCGAAACTAGTCAGGGGAACGGAGAAGGGGACCTCAAATTTGACCTAACTTTAGCCCCAAGCCCCTCTCTCTCTAATCGTTTGAGAACAAAGTTACATTTATGAAGTAAAAGTCCCACTATAGCAGAGTCCATGGTGAAATTCATTTGGCAGCACAATTTACCAATGAAGTTTTATAGCACTTTCAAAATGCCACCTAGCAGGGTGAATGCTTGGTGCACCATAGGCCACAGATGGGACCCCCTCCTGAAACTCCAGAACAAACAGTCAGAGAAGTGAGCGAAGGAGGCTTTTGAAATATCTTGTCACACTCAACTTCTGTGCTAAGTTTCAGCCAAATCGGTTGACTATCACTTTTGGCCCCTGGAACACTTTCTCAGACAGGGACACTTAAGGCAAATAGCAAGTTGCTTAGTTTTCTTTAACTTGACACTAAACCCGTTTCTTTACTACTGGAAGATAGGTGATAAGACAAACAGCAAAGCAAACAAATGGACAATCACTTTGTCCAGGAGTTAAAGGGCTTTTGACATTTGTTATCTAATTTTTAGAGATTCAACCAGAGATTGTCCGTAGACAACCTTTTTGAAACCACCTATATGTTTGATTCGTACCATCATGCCCTCTCCCACGTGACTGAAATGACTTTTTAGAGGGATAATCCTAAATAATGTTAATAGCTTCACGGGAGTGCATGGTTGAATTTTAAAGGAAAATAAGTGAAATAGCCTAAAGCATTAATTTGGTTATGTGGCATTTCGTACCTGTCGAGTAATTGTCTCCGTTTCCAATTTTCGTCGCATATGAGGCGCAAAGAAAAAAACCCAGTAAGGGGCTGTCATTTACGAAGTCTGCGTTCAAATAGTTTCCGATTTATTAACGTTTCATGTCGAATATTCAAGTTCAGCTTCCTGAAGCTGATCATCATTCTAAAGGTCTTTATAAATGAAAGCTGATACCAACAATTTATTATTTATCCTAGCAAGGACACTTTTTCTTAGTATTGGTAGCTTTTGCACTATGACGTGAAATGGTCATAAAAGCACAAAGTTTTATATTTCTACCTGGTAGTGCAAATTCATTCGAAAATTAAAGTTAACCAGTGGGATAGACACGTAGTTTTGACGCAGAACAATTTTAGGTGATAAAGATCCCTGCCTCACCAATTATGAAAGATAAATTGCAAGAAAATCTTCCTTGCGGGAAAGAATATTTCTATCGTTCATGATGCTGCAAAATAAAGATATTCAGTGGATCTATGGAGGGACCTTTTAGAGTTTATAGACGGGATAATATGACATAGCATTACCTGTTGAAATTCATAAATGGTGATATTTAAAGCTACTGGGAAGAAATTGGTATCTCTTGTAACAGAATAAGCATTATTTAATACATGAGTGAAAGTTGCTGAGGACGTTTCTGGGTAAGTGTAATTAAACAGAGTGAGGTTTACGTGATCGTGGCCTGGCAGGTGCTGTCAAGGAAAAAATATCTCTCTTCAGATTCAATTGCAAAAAGGCATTAAAAAAAAAACAAAAAAACAATTGTTTATGAAATGCTGGAGAATATTTTCTAGCCTAAATATTGTCTCTCGACTTCAACAAATGTAGTAGTCTTAGGCAGAATTTCATTTAAAATCTCCTTTTCAGAAAACGGTAAGTTATTATTTTTCTTTTCATGCTCGGTCGCTCGCTAGAAATTGATTTTCGGAAGCAAGCTATAAACAAAGGAAGAAATATTTTATATTTACGCGTACTATCTGCATTGTTTGAGACATTTTGCTTCAGAAGAGAGAGTTTTTGCTTATGCCATAGTCAAATTATGACACCAGTGCCAAAAATGCCTGGTATGTCTTAAATACTAAGTAAGACCTGCACTAGACATGCAGGTTTGGCAAACACCTTTATTTGGGAATAAAACTTCTTGTTTTTTTCATGTGAAGACAATTTGCGGAGAAGCTTTCCAGGTGTAGAACGTTCGTCGCACTCTTTCATATAGAAAAAAAAACAACAACAACAACAACGACCGAAAAGATCGCACCATTCAAGACTTACAATTATTGATATTACTTATGGTTACGTTCTGTTCTTTTTAATAAAGATTTTTAAGTAAAATGTAAATTATGGCGAAAAAGTCCAGAGAAATTAGAAGGGATCTAATAAGCTGCTCGTTACGCAGAAACTGGTTCCTCTCACGGGTGACAGTAAATGCAAAACACAGCGATGCGATCGGATAAAAAGTGACATGTATCTTAATCAAACAGACAGTTTTCACCTACATTTGAAATCTGGTAACTATGTTTTTGAAGTCAATATTCTAGGTTTTAAAATCAAAGCAAGGTATAGGGGGTTTTTTTTCGTAGGAGTGGTCTAAAGAAAATTTTGCTCGTTGCAATTTTTAGATAACTTCAAGGAAAAACGTATAATGAGGACAAAAGATTTAAAAGGAGGTGGATCACATACTCCAACATTTCAAGAAGAGCATTGCTCCCCCTCTTTGGTAGGTGGGCTTCGACAAGAATCAGTTTCGTTATCAGCGGTGCATATTCTCCTCTCGGTGACTGCTTTTCTTGGCAATTCCCTTATCCTTGTTGCCCTTCGAAAGGAATCTTCCCTTCATCCGCCGTCCAAACTGTTGTATCGTAGTCTGGCCATAACTGACCTTTTGGTTGGTCTTGTTAGTGAGCCTCTCTATGTTACCTATTGGATATTCTTGGCTGAGGAAAACTGGAGTCTTTGTCAATACGCAAGGGACGCATACCACATAACAAGCTATGCATTATGCGGAGCGTCTTTGATGACGATGACGGCCATAAGCGTGGACAGACTTCTCGCCCTGTTGTTGGGGATGAGATACAGACAAATTGTAACGTTAAAACGCACATACATCATTGCAGCTACCCTGTGGGTGATACCCACTGTCGCTGCTTTATTCATCAATTTATATCATCGTATAACGAATTGGTATGAATATATAGTTATACCATCTTGCCTAGTTATCACAATCATCTCGTACACAAAGATTTTCCGCACTCTCAATCGTCATCAGGCAGAAGAGCAAGGTCGTGTTCAACAACAGCCGAGCCAACCCAATGCACTGAATATGGCGCGATACAAAAAGGCAGTGTACAGTGCACTTTGGGTGCAGTTAGTATTAATTGTTTGTTATGCACCATACTTCATAGTGGCAATTGTAATCGCTGAAAGTAAAAGATATTCATCACACTTATTGGTATTAAGGGGAGCAGCAGGTATCTTAGTTTATTTCAACTCGACATTAAACCCGTTTCTTTACTGCTGGAAGATTAGTGAAATAAGACAAGCGGTAAAACAGACTATTAGAGAAGCACTATGCTGAAGTTAGAAATAATAATATGTGATTGCACGAGCAGTTGTCGCGCATAGAAGAGTTCAATGTACTTGTTTCAGATCCATCGAGAACAGCTAAAGAGAAGTCGAGTAAAAAATACTCATTTTACTAAATGTATTAAAGTAGAGGAAAGTCTCTGGTTGGCATTCCTGATGATAAACAACGTATTGCAAACGGATAGAAACATGTTCTTGAGAGGTAGATAGGAGATGGGATTTTTTTCCTATCTTTTTAAAAACAGCGTTAGTCAAACAAAGATTTAGGAGAGACTTTTCAGCTTCAAAAAGTAGGCAGTTTGCTGTAAGAGCCGGTTTACAAGTCAGCCGGTAAGCGAGCTCAACATTTTTATCATGGGGTAATCCTTGAATCAATTGACTTTTTTTAAAAATCAAACTTAACCATGATTATCACTGTTTCTCATAGAGTTGTCTTTAAAGTAACAATCTTTAGCCAAAGAGAAATTTACTGAAATTACAGCCGAAGAAAATCAAATTTATACTCTTATTTTGGTCGGGTTTCGACCGGGATCAGAATGCCGTTGCTACAGGAGACCATTATGATGAAAATGTTCTTGTAGCTTTCGCCTTTAATCCGAGTGTAGCGTTTCAAGATGACGCACAAAAGAAAAAAGAACTCGAAATAACGATCGCATTACAATCACTCAATCGCAAAATGATGAAGTGCGCATAATGACATGTCGATCTTCGGTTCAGAATACTGCAGGCACGCAGTTAGGCATTACACGAGGGCGTGAACTTCGACGAGAAACTAATTCTTAGCAAATATTTTAGCGTATTATGCAAGAAGGCCAGTCAAAGGGTGGGCGTTCTCGCCAGGTTTAGAAACGGAGACTAAACTATTACTATATAAAACTGGTATTATGCCATATCTCACCTATTGTCATCTAATAATGGCATTTCTGTAGGGTGTCGGATGCAAGGAAAGTTGAAAGAATTCAAGAGCGAGCACTGAGGATAGTTTATAATTCACATTCAGAAACGTACATGAACTTATTAGATCGTGCTAAACTACCTACCCTTCTTAATAGGAGATTGCAAGATATAGTTATACTTATGTATAAGGTTAAATATAGGCTAGTTCCTGATTTCATTTGTGACATTTATAGTCCTAAGTCTTGTAAATATAATTTAAGAAATCAAAATTTTTGTATTCCTTGGTTTAATTCTGTATTGTACGGTAAAAACTCTCTTAGATATCTTGGACCATTTCTATGGAACAAACTGAAAAAAAACATCACTGAAATTAGTAGCCCCTCTTGGTTTAAGTTCCATATTAGACGTAAGGATCCTACCGAACTGATAAATGGTAACAATTGCTCCGCGTGTGTAATTTGTACCTTAGGTTATATAATCTATAGCTTATTTCTTATAATTAATTAGGTTATTCATCTACGTTGCTCCGCGTGCGTAATTTGTATCCCTTACGTTATATAATCTATAGCTTATTTCTTATCATTAATTACGTTATTCATCAACGTTGTGTCCCCAATTAGCTTCAGCTAAATACATTGACACATGAATAAAGTTCATCATCATCATCATCATTATCATCTAAAAATACTCCTTTTTTTCTTCATTTCAATAGAGTTATATTGTACCGTTGTCTGGCAGCGACTGATCTGTTGTTTGACCTTGTTAGCCAGTCTCTTGCTGCTACGTATGGGATGTCTGTGGTTCGTGAACGATGGGTTTTTTGTCGATACACATCAGAGGCAACTTTCATAACAAGCGTATGTTTGGTGTATTTATTGACTATGACGGCCATAAGCTAAGCGTGGACAGACCTCTTACCTTGCTGTTGGAGCTGAAATACAAACATATCGTAGCTTTGAAGCGCACATATTTAACAAATGGTAAACACCACAGCGTACTCTATTGAGTTATGATGCACGCGGGAGGTTGCTAAGCACGAAAGAAGCGGAAGAGTCGCGCGAGGCGATAGCCGAGAGCGACTCTAGCTTCTTGATTTTGTTATTAAAACAGAATGTTTGTGAAGATTCTACGGCACAGGAAGAATGTTAGGGTACAAGCACCTGCCGCATGCATGAAAGCTTGTGTACATGTAACAAGCAAGCTTTTACCTCATCCCAAGTACTGTCAAATTGAGGAAATAATTACAAAAGTGCCATCACGCCCTCATACACGTGACTGAATGATTTGTTAGAGGAATAATTCTAAATAATTTTAATAGCTTGATGGGAGGGCATGGTTGAGTTTTGATGGAAAATAAGTGGAATTGCCGAAAGCATTAATTTGGTTATGTGGTATTTCCTACCTGTCGAGTGATTGACTCCGTTTCCAATTTTGGTCGGATGTGAGGCGCAAAGAAAAAAAGCCGGTAATGGGCTGTCATTTACGAAGTCTGCGTTCAAATAGTTTCCGACTTAATAACGTTTCACGTCGAATATTCAAGTTTCTGGGTAAGTGTAATTAAACAAAGTCAGCTTTACGTGATCGTGACCTAGCAGGTGCTGTCAAGGTAACAATATCTGTCTTCAGATGCAATTACAAAAAGACATTAAGACAAAAAAACAAAACAACTGTTTATGAAGTCACGAAACGCTGAAGAATATTTTCTAGCCTAAATACTGCCTCTCAACTTCAAGAAATGTGGTAGTGTTGGGTAGAATTTCATTTAAGATCTCCTTTTCAGAAAACGGTAAGTTATTATTTCTCTTTTCATGCTCGATCGCTGGCTCGAAATTGATTTTCGGAAGCAAAATATAAACAAAGGAAGAAATTATTCATATTTACGCGTACTATCTACACTGTTTGAGACATTTCGCCTCAGAAGAGAGAGGTTTTTTTATCCCATAGTAAAATTATGACAGCAGTATTTGATACATCTTAAATCAGTGCTAAGTAAAGCATATACTAGACATGCAGGCTTGGCGCAGCCCCTAACGGTTTCTTTAGAAACTATCAGCTTTTATCCAAATTCATCAAGCTATTTAGAGGTAAATCAATTCGAATATCTTAAAAGAGTTGGGTATCTTTCGCACTGTTAAAATACTGATATACTGAATACTGAATACTGATGTCTCTATTTATTCCTGTTGTTGCTATCTCAACCCTGAGGCACCCACTCTCAATGCTACTGTTTGGGTGCCTCTGGTTCACGAACAATGGAATCTTTGTCGATACGCATTTGACGCCACCTTCCTCACAAGCTGTGCAGTATGTGCAGTGTCGTTGATGACGATAACGGCCATAAGCGTAGACAGACGTGTCGCCCTGCTGTTTGGGCGGGTGCCAGATAAATTGTAACTTTGAAACGCACATATATCATTGTAGCTACCTTTTGGATTGTATCTAATGTCACTGCTTTATGCTACACATCAGATTGCCTATACTCATTTCTTATGGCCATATAGTTATGCCATCTTGCCTTGTTATTTTTAGTCGCCTGGTGTATGAAGATTTTTCGGGGTCTCAGTTATCACCAGGCTCAATTACAAGATCTTGTTGAACAACAGCCGAGCCAAAAAAGCAGTGTTCAGTGCACTGTGGGTGCAGATAGCATTGGTAGTTTGCTATGCACCATCCTTTATAGTGGCAATTGTAATCGCGGACAGTAAAACATATTCATCACACTTAGTAGTATTAAGGGGAGCAGCAGGTGTCTTAGTTTACTTTAACTCGACTTTAAACCCACTCCTTTATTGCGATGAGATAAGTGAGGTAAGACAAGCAGTGAAGCAGACAATCAGACAAGCACTTTGCTGTCTATGGAGTTAGGTCTTCCTCGACTCATATATAATACTTTTAAAGCTGAAAGTGATTACACAATTATTGTATGAAAACACTCGTTAAATTTAGCAAATAGAGAAGCCTTGACTATGCTCTGTTCTGTAGTAAAGCCCGTAAGAAGCGGCTAGTAGCCTCGTCATGGGTCATTGACACGTATTCCCGTCCGTTGTCGTCTAACAAGAACTGGAAGCTTTGCTTCGTCAACTGTAGTACACCTTCGCGTCCTCAACGACACCAGTACAAGGTTATATGAAGCCAGATATTCCGTACAAGACCCCAAGGATTGTCTCCCCAGACTGGATTTGACGACTGCAAGTTTCGGAGGTCAGGTACTTGAATTGGAGGTTTGTGTTTCGTGTACTGTGTTTCCTTTGTTCTCGCGCTTGTTTCGCTTTATTTGACTCCGGAAGAGCTTGTTTGACACTTGGAAATCTGTACCTTTTGAAATAGAAATTATCCTGTTAAATGGCGGGTTGTTGAGGTATCTTTCAATTGCGTTTCGCAATCCTAGAAGGGATGACCTTGAATACAATACACCATCTTTTGTTCGCGCTTCTGAACTGATTCGTTCTTCAGTGCATAATATGAAGCATGCAGTAATTTTACAGTCGAGCTTGAAAGGTGGCTA